>NW_015560618.1:2050985-2088403 GCF_001515605.1 Sinocyclocheilus anshuiensis | reverse complement strand
TATCTATCATCATCCGAATCATCCATCCATCCATCCATCCATCCATCCATCCATCCATCTATCTATCTATCTATCTATACTCCATTTGGCAGTCTGTATCAATCTACTTTAAATCATAAGTACTGGACACGCTGTATGTTTGTACATGTCGGTCTGCATGATACAGTTTTTCTCAGTCGCTTTGGTGCATTTCTCGACTCATCCTTAATATTTGCAAAGAAGTATGCATTTCTCAAACAATTCATACAAACAGCACCACACAATGGATTACCTGCAAAAGCCTGTAACTTACTCAAAATCTTTAAATCTGCCATCAGAATGAAAAGCCCTTGTCTCATTGTTCACAAACAAGATAGTCAAAATGCTTAGTCATGTTGTCAATATAACAGTGCACTCTGTTAGTATTACCTGATGTAAACTATGGCAGCAGTTTGGATGACAGTTACTGTATTGAAATGCAGAAGGTTGTACTTCTTATGTATGCCATATATCCATTTCAAAAGTTCAAATTTACATATTACTGTATGTGGGATATTGATTGAAAGAGACTGGATAGGATTCACAGTTACACTATACTAGTGGTCTGACAAAAACAAACAAAAAAACATTACAACGTCATTGTGATATAGAAAAGAAATATGGGCACAAAGGCGAAAATACAAAATTAGAAAGGCAAACACAGGAAACACTTCTTGCTTTTGCATGCAGCCCTGTATGAGGAATTGCACTGCACCTCCTGACGTGCCAATTCTCATCTACATGACAACGAATATCTTCCCTTGCAATGCAATGTGGACTGGAGTCAAGTGAACCATCTCACAACTTCATGTATGTGGATGAGGCTGGCTTCAGCCTGACCAAAAGCAGAAGGCGTGGTTGAAATGTCATCGGCCACAGAGCTACTGTTGATTTACCGGGCTAACGGGAATTCGTAACTCTTGTGTTGTCCTCTGTCTATATATGCTTTCCAATTGAAGGTTCATGAGATGCACCTTTGAGCTATTTCTGAGAACTGGTTTATCTTTAGCTGATCTACATTCTCTTCATTAGTGAAAGTCAACATTCACCTGCTCAATTCATGGCAAACTTACACAAAGTCTAATAGAAATGTGTAGAAAATATGCTTGAGAGTTTATGACAACTAGATCAACCATTTTGCATTTAATGACTTATACGATGAACTAATGCCGAGATGTTTTGGGGGGTAAGACTTTTGCACAGAGAACTATATAGTACATTTTGAGCAACATGACCGCAGATAAATGTACATAATCAATTGCATGAATGTACTAAAGCAATCGCAACTTGTTCAAAAGAATGAGAAACTGCTTTTATGATGTGCACAATTGACTAGATGATGTGGAGGTTGAACAAGTACCGGTAGTTTTCAGAATTTAATTTCTGATCTGAGAAATGCACCAAAACGACTGAGAAAAACTGTAAATGAAGCTGATATGTGCTCTGATGCACAAGCAGAGGGATGCCGGTGTTTTGAGGCTGTAGCTGTATGTGAGCTGACTCCAGCCTGATCATATTAAGAGTTTTAGAGCTGAAGCACGTCAGCTGCACGTGTGGCCGCTGATGCCAAACACACCTCAGTCATTTAAACAATAAAAAAAAATCCTTAAATGCTTCATTTCACAGTATGGCAGTGATAAGTGATAGCAATGTCTGACTGACTGCATCATAACAAATATTCACCACACATAATCCTGCATCATGAATAATCCAATCACTAGTTTATGCTACATAAATGTTTATGACCCACTTTAAAATAGGCTGTAATGTTAACTTTAACAATGAAGCATATGCTTACAAAGACCAGAAGTATCAATCTATCTATTGACCAATCTATGACACAAACGCTTATGCAAAATACAAATAATTTCACAGGTAGGCTAATAAACATTTTCTGGGTAATGTGCGCAATACTTTTCAGCAACGTTGGATGCAAAAATGACATGGTTTATTTCTGTCCATTTCTGTAGCTGGATGTGTAACACAAGTACCCTTACGAAAAAGAAGTTTATTCAAGTGTGCTATTAAGTATACTTAAAAATATACTTGAACTTTACTTAAGTATACTTACTAAAATAAACTTGAAGTATACTACTTTTTGGTAAGGGTAATCCAAAATATCATAGCAGGCACTGCGTCTCGAAATCTGATTGGTCGAATTTAACCCCTCCTTAGCAACGCGCATTTGTGTGGTGGTGTGGCACGTGGTTACTAGGCAATGTCCCTTTAACTTTTACCCTGAAGTTTTTAGCGATGGAACAACGTGCACAGAAACTCTAGCACACTATAATTGCAAAAGATAAAGGAAAACTGAAGGACACGAACGTCCGTGAGATTCAGCTGTTGGAAATGATCATGTTTTTAAGTCACTTTGCGTTCGGAAGAGATTTAGAGGATTTGCTGTCTATATTCGACACACGAGAGCTTATGGGACACAGAAGTGGGTTATAGCAAGACTGTGTTTACTTCTGTGTAAATAACGGATTTACTTTTAAATACATTTAATTTCAAACCTCAGGAACATAACAAAACCCTTTGGAACGAAACGCGTGGCAATATTTTAACATCCTAAAGTTTCAGTATTGAATAAAATGGGAGATGACAATGAGCTGCTCGGAGCATCTGAGTTTATCAAAGGTAATATTAAATAAGTTGAATAAGTTAAAAAATAGTTTCGTTTATATTAAATAAAGGTTGAAAGGCAACCTATTTTCTAATCTGCTTAATCCATGTGTAAATGTCTTATTACATCAATATCCTAGCATATGTTGCACTCTGTAATACATTTCTTGAATGTATTAAAACTATCTTAACAGATCGTGTACATTCAGATATCAATGGAATAAAATACAGTATATGGTTTAAAGTGGCTTGCCATTTTGTGATGTTAATGTAATAAATTTGTTAATGTTGTTACAACTGAAATTAATTATATTTATCTTCAGAATGTAGTCCAATTATCTAAAATAGAGAGACTGTGTTTCCAGATATAAGAGATTTAGATGTGATTTACCATCATTTAGCTATTTTATGACTCGATCTGTATACTGCTGTATTTTCTTTCAGATCGTCTGTATTTTGCTACTCTTAGAAGCAAACCCAAAAGCACAGCAAACACACATTTCTTCTGCACCGATGATGAATTTATTTATGAAAAGTGAGTCCTCAGGTTTTGGCACACTTAACTATTACATTTTGGATTGTTATAGCTCATATTTGATTGTTATACTTCATGACAAGTGGTGATTTTATGGTTCATTTCTGTCACAAGCTTTTATGCAGATTTTGGGCCCCTCAATCTGGCAATGCTGTACAGATACTGCTGCAAACTGAACAAAAAACTAAAGGTAAATTCATCTTCTTTGAATCGAATGGCTCCATGTTTGCATTGTTCATCTAACTTACTGATCAAATATATTCATTTTTATCTTTGAATTGATTCGTAATCACTTTTTAGTAAGTAAAGTAAGTTGGTTGCCTAAAAACAAAACTTTTAGTTTTAGTTTTAGTTTTAGTTTTCCAAAAGTCAAGGCAAAATCCCATGGTGAAGCGCTTTGATATACATATGAATATATAAGAATATATGAATCTTAGATAACAGATATTTGAAAATACCTTTCCTGGAAAATCCTTTGCAAATATAGGTAGGTTAAATCCGGGCCCAGCATTACAAAGTGAATGAAAATGACCCTTAAAGGGTTAGTTCAGTCAATAATGAAAATTAGGCTGCGTTTCACTCACCCCCGAAGCATCCTAGGTGTATATGACTTTCTTCTTTCAGACGAATCCAGTCGGAGTTATATTAAAAATTGTCTTTGATCTTTCAAGCTCTATCGTTGTACTCAGCGGGTGTTGCAGTGCTTCGGTTCAAAAGACGTGAAATAAAAAGCACCCTTCCACAAAAAAAAAGTGTCTCACGCGGCTCCGGGGGGTGAACAAAGGCCTCCTGTAGCGAATCGATGCGTTTTTGTAAGAAAAATATCCATATTCAAAACGTAATAATCACTTGAATCTAGCTTGCGCTCACTGTTGTAAACGGAAGCAGTTCCGGGGGAATTACGTATGAGGTCAGCGTTGCGCATGCGCCGCTCAGAAGTGACGCACGAGGAAGTAACGTAACGCATTACTTTCCATAAAAAGTAACTAAGTAACGTAATTAGTTACTTTTTTTATGAAGTAACGTAATATTGTAATGCATTACTTTTAAAAGTAACTTTCCCCAACACTGCTCATGTATAGAGATTTGTTTGCTAGACTGTTTAATGAGGCACACAGAGTTCATGCAGTGAGCAGTAGAGAGCGCTCTATACACGTCTGTATAATGCCGGGACAGAAGTTTCTGGCATGAATGATTGAACTTCAATGACTGTCTGTGTCTGGAGCTGACAGATAAAGGGGTATGGCTCATGTTCAAGGTGTTTCTCTGCAGTGTATATGTGTGTCTTTATAATATGAAGTGAGCTGAAAAGGTATGTGAATATCTATCTAAGAAAAGTCTGTGAAAGGTCCAGTGTACTGTTTTCTGTATACTTTTTCGAATTATGTATTGCTTTGTGTTGTGGAAAATTTAAGGAAATGTCCATAAATTGAACAGAAAAGCTGCTGGTAATTTTGTTCTTGGACAAGTTTCAGGTGCTAGGTTTTTCTACAATTCTTGTCTTCCAGTGTAAGCCGCACATAAAACGTCACATAAAAGTTTTTTATTACAAGTTTATTGAGTTATAGTAATGGTACAAATTATGGTATACCTATAGAGCTCTATAGAGCTTTTCTCAGAACTAAAATAACTTGTCTTGTTTAAGTTTTAACCAATTAGCAGTTTGGTGATTTTTAGTTTATGAAATCAGCAGAGGATCCATGATCTGCTAAAAGTCTGATACCCTTTGCTTTCATTCTGAGCAATATAACATTGTTTGATAGTTTTAAACCTAATTTCTTTTTGTTAATCTTTCTTTAAAATAGATAACACTGGGTTTGGTATTGAGTTTCCTGATGCAGTTGCATTCATACATTTTAAAGTCTGGTGTAAATGTCTAAATACTTTTTGGGGCCATTCTATGTAGTGTAATTGGCCCTGATTCTTTGTATGAATAATTAACCATTTTTATGAAATAAATAACAACAAAACTCCAAATTGGCTTAAATCTAATTAAATGTAATAAAAGGTATTAAAGGAACAGTTAACCAAAACATTACAATTCTGTCATCAATTACTCATTCTCATGTCGTTGCAAACCTGATTTTGATATATCTGACATATTTTTGTAGGCCAACATCAAAGTTAGCATTAACTTGGTTCCCACCACAAAAACCCAACAGTATTTTTCCATTAGCTTTTGGATTATTGCAGAAAATAAACTAAATATAGTTTTGATGCTTACATGTTCTGTTCATGTAATCATGATAATCTTTGCAAACTTTTATGCATTTTGAAGCTAAATGTAGACTATAAACAAACCCCACATTGCATTACTTTAATTTCACCACCATTAAGCTTCAACAACTCTTTCAGACTTTATTTTAAAATGCATTTATTTAAAAAGTTTGAGTTAGAAGAGACAAGAAATGGTAAAAGTTTTTTTTTTTTTTTGAGTTATTTTTTTTGAAGCTAAATGTAGACTATAAACAAACCCCACATTGCATTACTTTAATTTCACCACCATTAAGCTTCAACAACTCTTTCAGACTTTATTTTAAAATGCATTTATTTAAAAAGTTTGAGTTAGAAGAGACAAGAAATGGTAAAAGTTTTTTTTTTTTTTTTGAGTTATTTTTTGTAATAAAACATGAAAATATCTTGAACTTGAATTAACCACAGACTTCATTTCAGGCATTTCACGAGTTCACATGTGCATACTGTAAATCAGGCGGGGTAAAGAATAGGCATATTTAGGGAAGGGTTAAGCTGAGATATGACCCAAACCCAAAGTACTCCCCCAGACTTCCTTGGCTGGGTATAGGAGCCAGTTGGGGTAGCGGAGGGATGCTGGAAAACAGTCGTTGAATGGAGGTGAAAAACAGCTATATATCGGTTGGACAATCTGAGCATGTTCCTTCCAAATTTGGTTAAAATAAACTAACCCATGCAGTCAAAAAACCCATTGACTTCAGGATGATTGAAGCTGATTGGTTGGGCAATCTGAACATGTTCCTTTCAAACTTTAAAATAAATGACCAAAAAGCAATTAAAAAAACCCTTTGACTTCAGGACGATTGAAGCTGTTTTGGCTTACAAAAATAAGTAATCCCTGCAGCACTCTACAGACAGAATGTCTACACATTTCCGTACAGAGAAAGTGATAGAAAGTGACAGAAACTTACATAAAGACACCATGAAACAGTCCATATGGATCATGCACTATATTCTTTTGCTTTCTTAAACAGAGTGGTATAGAGTTCTCAAATAATACCATATTTTCTGTGAGGGACAGAATTAAATCTGTTTTTCATTTATTCAATTTAAATATGTGTATGTTCAAACTTTACACATTATTGGATGAAAAGCAGCATTCTCCTTTAGTGTTTCATAGAAAAGTTATACAGGTCTAGAACAAGTGTTTTCATTTCTTGATGAAATATCCCTTTAACCAGCACAGCTCTGAAAATGAATGTGTGTTGTGTAACTTGTGTATGTCTGCAGTCTTTCACTCTGTCCAGAAAGCGCATCATCCATTACACCAGTTACGACCAACGAAAGAGAGCCAATGCGGCCTTCCTCATCGGCGCTTATGCGGTGAGTCCAGCTCTGTTTCTATGACCTTAGAAGATGATCATTTTGTGGATTTTAACCATCACGTTTTAGGGTTTGAGAGACCCCAGACAATAAGAACAAACTGATTATGAACAGTGAAAAACAAGAGCTATGTAGACCCAGCTGACCTCGTTTTAGAGCCTCCCGGAGAAATTTCTAGTCATGACGTCTCGCTTCTGTGTGCAGGTAATCTACTTAAAAAGAACTCCAGAGGAGGTGTACCGGGCCCTGATCTCTGGAACCAATGTGTCATACCTGCCCTTCAGGTGAGAAGCTGCTCACACGATCTGACACAAGCATCACAATCTGATCTGATCACGTGTCATCATGCTACTCATACCTCATTACTATAGCTTTGTATATTACTGTATCACTACTGTTCAAAAATTTGTGTCAGTAAATAATAATAATAATTTGAGAGAAATTAAAACCTTTATTCTAAATGGATGCATTAAACTAATCAAAAGTGACAGTAAAGAATTAAAAAAATCTACTTCAAAATGTTGTTCATTTGAACTTTCTGTTCATCAAAGAATCCTGGAAGAGTTACATGGACTCCACATATATATTACACAGCAAAAACGGTTTTCAACATTGATAATACCTCATCAAGGCTGTATTTATTTGATCGGAATTACAGTAAACAAATAAGTTCACTAATATTGTGAAATGTGAGAAATGCTGCAAGCAGAGTGATACAAACGTTGAAACTGTTGGAGTTCTGTTATCACTAGAATATTGCACTGCTGGAAAAGGCTCTCAGCCAATCAGATTCGAGGACCAGAAATAACTGTTGTATAAAAAAATGACCTTACTGACACCAAACTTTAGAATGGTAGTGTGGGTAATTTTGAGGAAGCACTGCACGCATGCGCACGCACACACACACACACACACACACACACACACACACAAACACACACAAATATTTAATCATACATTCACAAAAAATCTTTTTTTTTTTTTTGCAATGAACATTCTTTATCTTCTATTTTCTTTTTTCTTACCATATAGAGATGCTGCTTTTGGGAACTGCACATATGATTTAACCATATTAGACTGTTTACAAGGAATCCGCAAGGTACGTGTATTGAAGGGAAGCGTTTGTTATAAAAGCACAATCCGTTTTAACTATTAATATTTAGGAAGGTTAAAGTTTGTGAAACTCTTAAACTTTTTTTGGATCAAGGCTGGACAGCAGTGGCGTAGCGTCTGGGTATGCAGGGTATGCAGGTGCATATGGGCCCGGGCAGATTGGGGGCCCGCCGAGCTGAGGGGAACTTTTAATTGAAACGAGGAAATTAATTTCCCTGCAATTTCCCTGAATTTCCCTTGTCCGACAGCTTATCAGAATTCGAGTCCGACTGGAGCCCGTGTCTTTTTTCTCTCTCTCTCTTCCCCATTACACAGCTGCTGTTGCTGCCATTCAAATAGTTTCGTTTCGGTTTTTAATGGCAAAGTGGTTATATTTCTTTTTGTTTCTTTATTAAGTTAATTTAGAAATATGTTTGGAACATTTTATGTTTGTTAAATTCAGGTTTTTGTTTTTTAAAGGAGCGGCCAAGCAGCCAGCGTCAGACAGTGAGTTGAGCATATGTTTGATCAATTTAGCCTTCTCAAATCAACACGACGACTTGCCTAAAATAAAATCTATAGACATAAAAGACTTTGTGCATTTCACAGTATTAAGTTAAACATTTAACCTAGAAAAATATGTGCTGTTAGGCGCATATCCAATCATTTGTGCGGAGAGTGGAAGCTGAATCGCGCTTTGCAGGACATGGGAGGCGCCAGTGCGATAACTTGCATTTTTTTAATAACAGTGGAAGCTTAAAAATATGCCGTAATTTTTGCACATAAAGGTAATAGTATACCTAATTCGGAACTGCAAAGTCTACTTTTATTTGGGTGCACTCACAATATCAACAAAACCTTGTGCTTTTGTAAAATAAGGAAAACAAACGCTTTCTGATGCACTTTCTGTCATCTCTGTCTTGAGCAGGAGCGCCTCTCAATGATGAACTGAAACTCAGCGAATACTTGCCTTACCGACATGATAAATATATCTATATAATGCTTTAAATTACTATTTTAAAACGAAATAATTCAAATCAAAAAACAAAAACTCTTTCATTATGTAATCCGTAAAGATGCATTTCTCTCTAAAGGCACGTCCAATGAGGAGATGGCGAGTCAGGTTCGTCAAATTCATCTTTGCGACTGACTCAGAAAACACTAGTTTATTAGCAAATAATTAAAATATCCCCTCACTATTTTTTACTTTTTTGTTTGTTTTTTATTTATTTTGTTTGTTTGTTTTTTGGGCCGCTGTGCCAAAATTGTGTTTGCATTCAGTAGCTACAAATAGCCTATGGCAGCATTTTAGTGCCACGGTGAAAAATAACTAAATAAATAAGATTAACGTCATAATATTTTAAGAATAAAGTCAAAATTAAGATAATAAAATCATGTTATATTGCGTGAAGTTAATGTGAAAATTCCACCTATAGGCTACTACGCCGAAAAAAAAAGTCTGTAGCATCCGTCATTCTTCACATTTAACATAAAAAACAGCAATAAAATGTAGACTTGTTGACTTTTTTTAAAACTCTGATTGATCGATTTCATGAGACATTCGTTTGTATTAAATTCTTCAGATTTTTTTTCAAGCATGCATTCAGATATTCATTTTTATTTCGTGCTGCAAATATTAAAGAGGAAAATATCATTGATTCATATGCCGCTTGAATGGAGGCGAATTATCTCACTACATATTAAAGAGCGTAAAAACACATTTATTGTTTGTATTTTATCATGAAATTGACAGAAGGCTGAGACTTTGTAGTAACAAAGCACAAAGCTGCGATTATTGAGTGGCTTGCGTGCTACAAATAATGAATGGACTTTAAACTTGAAATGTCATTTCCAAACATTTAGCCTATACCGTAAAACAGCTCATGATTCACGTAACATTATTTACTTCAGAAAAATCAACAACAGGGACCAAGTTAAGTTAACCGAGTTGAAGTCCATAACGCTTTGGGGGGGTGACAACATTTTTTGCATATGGGCCCAGGGCTGACTTGCTACGCCACTGCTGGACAGTGTAGACATGTAATGCACTTTATCCCCAGATCATAAGCTTTTAGTCCAATTATCTGTCTTTTCAATCTGACACGGGAGAAAGAACTGGCACAGGCACTATCAGACAGATTACACAAAGGACATTAACACAATGTGATAACTGAGTAACAGGAAGCACAATACAAAGAAAATAGTTTGTGTGGGTGGAGAGTTTCAGGAATGATATGCACTTGAAGAACAGAGAAATATGCAACTTGGATGGCTGTAATTGACTGTAATTGAAACATGATTTGAGTATGTGGGGTTGAAGAAAACCTTGGAAGTTTGTCCTTTTAAGCATCAAGGATTTATCTAAAATTAATTCATGCATAATAGTCTCTTTTGAAGATGCTTCCTTAGAACCATTTACATTTCTGTTATGTTGGTAAAGTTAGTAAAAGACCCAAATTCATATTTTTTTTTTATTTAATGAAATGCCAAATCTTATAATTAATTATTATTAATAAATTTTCTCTTCAGGCCTTGCAGCACGGGTTCTTTGACTTTGAGAATTTTGATGTTGAAGAATATGAACATTATGAGGTATCACCTTTTTATATATTAATATTGATACTGATAATATTCTCATACTCATTCTCACGAGTGATAATATATCAGTGTGATTTTTGTCATTTTGACAGATAACAAATAGAAACATTCCAGTAAACACTGCTAATAGGGATTAGAAATTAAAAGGGGAGACAATTACATTTTAAAGCATCCGTGTGAAAACAAAGTTGGAAAGAGATGTGAGAATGTGGCAAGAGAAAAACAGATTCTTAATGCATTCAGTGAATTACCCATTGAACATATCCCAAATTAAATCAGGAGAGCAGACCACAAATGTGTAGTAATTGTTGTCTTTTTATATATTGTTACAATTTAGGAAAACAGAAAATATTTAGGAGGAAAACAAAGCAGCGGACTGAAAAGAGCTCTTGCCATAGATATTGGAGTTATACCATGCCACACTAAAATACCAATTGTTATCTTATTCTCCTGCTGTCTTAAAATAGAACATGAAGGAAAATGTTGTTTATTCAGTCAAACTGATGGATAAGGATTGTTTGTAGTGCAGCCTTATGATTTGAAATGATTTGTTTTAGTCTTTTGAGTGGAGCTTCCCCAAACCGGAAGTGCTTCCCATAATTTAAAACGCAGGACGTTCGCTAGGAAAAAGGATGCTGTCCTATTGTAAATTCTTAAAAGCAATAAAGCATCTACAAAACTCAACACATGTAACTTCTTTTCATTAGTTGTTAACATGAATGTTTTTGATGAATTCAGATGTTTTAGCATGTCTTCTCACCTTTTGCATTACAAGCGTGTAGAAAATGGTGATTTTAACTGGATTGTGCCAGGAAAACTGTTGGCCTTCATTGGACCTCATCCCAAGAGCAAAATAGAGAACGGTAAGCTGGCACGTTAGATTCAGAGCTAAAAGCTTCTGCCCCAACAAATACTAGATTCTAGTGGTTATTGGATCGATGTTTTGGTAACTGTTCTTCACTTCTGAACTGATGACTGTTTTGGCTCTTTCAGGTTATCCTCTCCACGCTCCAGAAGTGTACTTCTCCTACTTCCGCCAGCACAATGTCACAGATGTTGTGCGACTGAACAAGAAGATTTATGAAGGTCGGCGCTTCACAGATGCCGGGTTTGAACATCACGACTTGTTCTTTGTAGACGGCACCACACCTAGTGATCTCCTCACAAGACGCTTCCTGCACATCTGTGAGAGCGCCAAGGGTGCCGTAGCTGTCCACTGCAAGGGTGAGACACTTTCTAGATTTATGAAGAAACTGCATCTTTTTTTTTTTTTGCATCTGGAGTAAGGTGCACTATTGCATAAATAAAAAGTGGAAAGGAGACTTTGTATGAGCTTGCAATTTTTGTGAAAGTGTAATGCAGGACCCAGACTTTATGTTGCTAGTGAACCTGTATTTAATGCAGTCTGTGTCAAATTTGATGCATTTGATGTCACTTTCAAACCAAGCAGATTTCTGCTGGTCAGTGTGACAAATTTGCGTTACCAACTTAAAACCTTTTTTGCCCTCATGTAAAGCTTATCTAATTCTGATTTAGATTAATGGATTTAATCAGCAAAAATTCAGCAATTAAAATTAATGAATTTATCTTATATCTGTAATATACTGGTCATCGGCTGATTTTTGGCATTTTTAGTTGATTGGTATCAGTCTATATTGCATTTTTATTTGATCATGATTTTAAAGTTTTTACATTTTACCCATCTCCTACCACTCAAAGTACATCTTTAAAAACACTATTAATATTACATCGATACACAATGTAAGGTGATGGCTGAATTAATTTTTACGTTTAAAGTGCTTGATTTTAGTTTTTAGTAGTTTATTTTGTTTCAATTTAATTTTCAACAAAATAGTATAAATATGGTCGATTAACAGCCATAATATGACAACAATCATTGATTATCGGTGCTGACCAGAATTTTAAAATCAGTGCATCCTTATTTATTTTACTTGGTAAGTTACAAGTTTTGTTCTTAGATTTCGACGATGACGGTAAGTCACGCAACCCGTCCATGTTGGATCTGTCTTATTTATCTGGCTGTGACAGATGAATTAATGCCAAAATACTTTGAACAAAATAGTTTAATTGCGTGCATGTATTTCCATGGGGGAGCATTTTCTGATTAAAATAATTTTTTTTAAATATAATATTTTGATTTTTAATTATTATTTTCCCACTTTCTTTTCACAGCTGGCCTTGGCAGGACAGGCACTCTGATAGGCTGCTACCTGATGAAGCATTATCGCTTCACAGCACCTGAGGCCATTGCCTGGACACGAATCTGCAGACCGGGCTCCGTCATTGGACCACAGCAGCACTTTCTCGAACAGTAAGTCCAAAAATTCTACAGACAGATTGAGGCACATAAGGACATAAAATGGTCTAGAGGTCTGTTTAGAAGCGCTTTCTTTCTCTTAAGGAAGCAGCACAGTATGTGGGTGCAAGGTGATCTCCATCGGTCCAAGCAGAAGCAACAGCAGCTGAGGCAAAGCCGACAACAGGAGAGAAACATGGCCCATCTCATATCCAGCATGGACGACATGTCCATCGACAGCACCATTCTGAAGCCACCAAGTGTGGATGAGGTGAGACGTCTGAGGAACTGAATCTACCAATCATATCTGAGTGCACAATACAGTAACACTGTTATTGAAACTGTTTTGTTACACTACAGAATGAGTTCAGAGAAGAGGACATGATTCCAACTCAAGGAGACAAACTACTAGCTCTAAAGGGCCAACGCCACCCCAGACCTACTGCCACAGTGCTTAGGTAGACCTTCAGTTATATTAAATAAAGGATATAATTATCATTAATATGGTCTCAACAGTCTCAGTCGTGACATTAGATCAAAATATTGTGGCAGTTAAAGGTACAATATGTAAGATTTTTGTAATAAAATATCCAAAAACCACTTGCATAGTGTTATATATTTCATGCAGTTGTGTACTTACGTTATCTCAAAAGTTCCCAAGGATTTGTAAATCCAGAGAAATTCCAGTTTTAAATAATGACTTGTCCCTGGTCATTGTCGCCTATCAATGACGCAATATCCGCGCTATCCTCGGTTTCCGCTTATGAATACTACGGCAACACACGTGGAGAAATGCGGAAATGTTAGTTATACCGCATGCAGCGCGCCACTGTTGTGCATTTACATCATTCAATTCAATTCAATTCAAGTTTATTTGTACAGAGCTTTTCACGATACAAATCGTTGCAAAGCAACTTTACAGCAAATTAAGTTTCTACAATATTTAGTGGTAGCTTATCAGTGTTGACTGTCAGTTAATGTACATATGGCAGAAATGTACGGAAAAATCAATTAAAGACGTAATCAAACAGACGATGAACACTATTAACAGCAATTATTAATACATCATCATGGATCACGATTACACTTTAGAAAGTCCGGAAAATCCAAAAAAACGTAGACGTACACCAACTGAGGCAAGAGGGCATTGGGACAAACACAGAAATAAAACTAGAATAAATATCGGCGTGGCGTTTCCAAAATGGAGAGAGCTTCGCAAAAACCTCGGACTGGACAGAGACTCCGCTCTCGCGTGTGTTTTAATAGACAGGTAAGCAAATATATATTATTTATTGTGCAAATAATAGTCATGTACAGGTGATTTAAATAGATATAAATTAAGTTACACTAAGAATTTCCAGAATTTTCCTGTATTATAATTATTTGTGAAAACGACATCTCCCATTCCATGCTCCGTCATTGCGTCATCGAGCTTCGCCTCTGTTATTGTTTTGAAAATGCGACCTCTAGCGAAAAAAATTACATATTGTACCTTTAAACAAAACGTTTTGGGTCAATATACAAAAGCATTGCCTTGATAATGTTTTGCTTTCTATTTGCTACCTTTGGCAGGGAATTAATATGTTTTCAAAAAACACCAAAAATCCATGCGTTTAATTTTCTTATACTTGGTTTGAAGATGATGTAAGATGTGACAAATTTGTAGGAAGAAATAGTTATATGATATGAAAAGTTATAGGATAAATAAATACTATAAAAGTAATTTTATTTATTGTTTGTTGATTTTAAATACAAAACTTGGTAAATGATTTATGTGTCAGTACTTCTTAAACATTTCCAGCACATTTTAACAATACCGTGATAATACTGATAACCATGATAATTTTGGTCACTATAATCGTGATAAGATATTTTCATACTATTACATCTCTACCCCAGGTATACATAGAGGGAAGAATCATGAAGTCAAACCGAGTTACTGTCAAGTTAATATTGACAGTAGATTTACCAATTTATTGACAGTAAATCTACCATTTTAGATTTACCATTATTTTGAGCTTTATATAGATTTTGACCTGGAGGTCATTGCTCCAGTGGACCAGTGGTACTCTCAGTTCATTGTGACGTCATGCATGATTCATGGTGCTTCTCATTTCTGAAATTGTGCATACACATTTCTGGGTCACGGGCTGGATGATAGGGAAGCAAGAACATGATTAAGCATCAGTTACAGCATTGAGAATCACTCGCCATTGAAATCCAGTCCCACTTAGAACCCAAAGATAACCTGCTCAGGAACCTAAAGCATCATCATGATATCTTTCCTTTCTGATTATCTGATCTCCTCATCCACTATCAGTGTGCAGCATCCACTTGGATGTTGCGACGGCAGCCATAGTGTGCCAGAACGCCCACCATACACCAGCTAATTGGTGGAGAGGAGACAGTGATGAAGCCAATCAGTAGATATGGGGATGATTAGACCAAAGACATCCTGGGATTTTTAATGACCACAGAGAGTCAGGACCTCAGTTTAACATCTCATCCAAAGGATGGTGCTTGTTGACAGTATAGTGCCCCAATCACTATCCGGGGGTGCTAGGACCCACACAGACCACAGGGTGAGCACCCCCTGCTGGCCTCACTAGCACCTCTTCCAGCAGCAACCTAGATTTCCCAGGAGGTCTCCCATCCAGGTACAAACCAGGCTCAATCCTGCTTAGCTTCAGTGGGTGACCAGTCTTGGGCTACAGGGTGATATGGCTGCCGGCAATCTGCTAGCAATTACACCAATCACTATTGGCATTCTTTGCATTTGTAGCCAATGAGCTTGCTGCTCAACATTTTAATAGTTTGGTTCAGTGTTTGTAGTATCAGCAGCCCTCCATTGTATTTGTAGTCAAGTACCAAATAAAGTACCCATGAACAATTCTTTCAGTCAATAAAATCACTTTGGGGTCTAAGAGGGACTAAGTTTTGCACAACAGTGGCAGTGACCTGTACCAAGTGCAATGTTATTACACAAAAGCATTGCAGTTTTGAACATCATTACTCATATTGAAGAAACCGCACTGAAAAGAAACAAAAAAGCTTCCATCCATGAGGACATTCTGGAGGACAAGTGTAAATAAATTATAATCTTTTAATAAACTTGCTCTGCTATTTGTCTTTTTTTTTTTGGCAGTGGGATAAACCCAGCTCCAAGCATCATTTCCCCTCCCAAGTCTTCCAAAGCTCCTCTCTTCATCTCCTCTTCCACTGCACCACGGAGACTAACAAGAAGCCCTTCCTCCTCTGCCGGCAATCTAAAAAGGTACATTAATGTTACACTGTCTGAGTGATTTGTTTTAATCCCAGATCCTATTTACACACCCAGACATTGCTAACCCCGCTTTATGCGGCCCACACAGCTTCAGTCCCCGTTTAGCCCATTCCCTCAGCAACCTTTACGATGACAACAACTTCAATGACGATGACAACAGCACACCTCCTTCCTCCTTCGCACCCTCCCCATCTCCTGCTCTAACCACATCTGGCTTCAGCTTTGGGTACACCTCTACTGAGCCCCGACTTCCTCCCTCACATTTAAACTTCAATCAAGAGGCCAACACCAACCTCAACAGCCTTACTGGCGCTAATACGGTTAGCGCTAATCGCACAGTCAGGCCTATGAACAGAACCGGCTATAGTCTGTTCTCCAGCGGTCCGCCGAACCCCCGTAGAGGTCCGTTGCGAGGTGGACTAAGCAGGTTTCCAGGGCACTACCTCAGCAGATCCATTCCAGTGAGTGACCATCTGGCTGCCTTTGTCGTCTGTGTGGCGCTTGATTTTCACTCACTATTTCTGCTGTTTTACTAACTTTCCTTCACTTTGTGTTTTTCCTCCAGTTTTTTTCTGGCCTCACTTACTGTTTCTGTGCTATAGTATAATTGTGATCTTTATGTGAGATTTTTATAATCAGTGGTTTTTCATAATTTAAAAAGAACAGCTCATGTACCGCTACCGCTATATCATTCCAAACATGATTGTGTTTTCTTCCTTGGAACAAAAAGTTGATGTAAATACAAATAAAATCTGAGCTGTATCAGAAGCACAAATTTATAGCAAATAATAACAAATTTTGGGGTGGTCCTCACATAAGATGTAAAACTGAGTAAAGGTGTGGTAATTTACAGTTATTCTGCGAATTTTGATCATTCAAGTCGTTTCAATAGGAATCGAGGTGATTGTGTATTTTTTGCGAGGGCAGATTTTCATGTGAATTCATGGCATTGACCGACAAAAAGATGCTTCGTTTGAAAGTGACTTCTGTGTGAGCTGTGCTTCATCTGCTACACTATTGACAGATTGACAGCACTTTTTGCCAGCAAAAGTTTGCCTCAATTTCGTTAATGTGACCGCACCTCAAGTTATGACAGTATTTTCATTTTTTAGAGTACATTTACACAACATTTGTTTTTTCATTGGGTCAGTTAGAGGGTGAATAAAGGCCTCCTGTTGCAAATTGATGTGTTTTTGTAAGAAAAATATCCATGTTTAAAATTGTATAAACAGTAATCTCTAGCTTTCTCTAACTAACGTTCGCCCATTCACAATAGAATGTAGTTCCGTATTGTATTCCATCCAGTCCAAGAATAACAAATATGTTTGAAGTTCCCAATTATAAAACATTTTCATTTGTCATGTGTCTCCTAGTGATAAGGAATGATCTGAAAGTATTTTAGTGTGTGAACCTCAGTTGTTAAGTGTCTGATGCCCAGTGTTCCTCTGTAACCATTTTCTAAGTTTGCAAATGTATGATGCATAAGCCTGGTTTCACAGACAGCGCATAGATTAAGCCAGGATTAGGCTTTAGTTAAATTAGGACATTTCAATCATGACAACTCTCGGAAGATTTTAGCATGGTGGTGGATATGACAATGTTAATGTATTTGGTCTTGGCGGAACAGATCTGCTACGCTGCTGCTGAATTGCTGCTGCTGTTGGTTATTGCTGTAGTTGTAGATTATTGCTGCTGCTGCAAGCAAGTACAGGAACTTGCTACTGCCAATGCATACGGCGATACGGTGCCGTGAGTATTTAAGACATATTGCTGCTGCACAAATAGCATATAAAATAACCTGTAGCAGATCTATACAGGTGGAGCTGGGGAAGGTGGAGGGTTTCATAGAAACTCTGAAAGCGCGCTGCAGGAATCTCAAGTGAATGCTAGACACCCATATAAATGCAAGGCAGTAAGCTCATTGGCTGCATATGCAGCATGAACCAATCAGCTTGTGCCAAGTCGTTTAACTCTCTGAATATCATCAGTTACGTTAACAACCCCTCGCCTGAGCCATCTAGAGTTTCATGACTGAACTATATATTTAAGTAGTACCATAGAAGATACATTACTGGTGTGCATCTTGATGCAAATCATTGGCAGTAATGTATTTTAAGATATATGAGTGCAGACTGCTTTTAGTTAAAACAGCTCAAACATGCATTTTAGGACTAGGCTTAAGCCTCGTCTGTAAAACGGGTTTAGTGTATTCCATAGTTTAGTATACTTTGCTTGCACACATCCTTTCATATCAGTTTATTAATTTAATTCTCTCTTTCTCTCCACAGTCCCTTCAGTCTGAATATGCTCAGTACTAAGGCTATGATTATACACTGATGGCCATCGCAACTGACCATTCGACCATGGACAAATCATTCCTAAAAGCTGATAAACCATTCAAAAAAGTCACATTGGGCTTAAAGTGTTTATAATAACATATTTATAGTGTTTTAATTGAGAACATTTCTGTAAGTCTGATGTATTATTCACAAATGTATTCAGTAATTTTTCTACATCCAAAATGGAATGTAACTGCTGGCATTTGTTTGTGACTAATTTTACAGCATTGTCTCACTTTTTTTTTTTTTTAAGAAAGTCCCAATTCGAATGAAAATCTTAGCAGTTGTGCATGAGTGTGTGACAGTATGGGTGTTTACAAGAAATATGCATGTATGTATGATCACATGATGCTGATTCAATTATGTTTAGTAATATGATTGTATCGAAATCATGATTTTTAAAACATTTTGCACAGATAGTTGTAATTTTAACTGGAATGTCGGCGCCGATGGCCTCGACTTCGCTTCCTGTCGACCTACTGTCCTATCTAAATAAAAGGCATGAAATGCCAAAAAGAAATCTTTAAAAAAAATTTAACATTTTTTTTAACTGGAATGTACTTTAGGTGGAATATACTTTAGATGCATTAAACCACTGTCCTTACACAGATCTTTTAAAGACTGTGACATGGTGATTTGTGATGTACAAAAGACTTGTTTGAAAAAGATACACTCAAAACAGTAAATTAGTGCAAAATAATCAAGTACCATTTAATTATATTCACAAATTGGAGGATATGAGGAAAATGTGAGCAGGTGTGGCTTGGCGTCTGATGAGTGAGCCAAATGGATAATGTTTGTTTGGAGAAACAGAAAGTAAAAAGGAAAAGGCGGGATGGTTGATCAGTATCTTGGTTAGAAAACAGCCGTGGTGGGAATATCCAACAACATTATCGTGTCATTTCTCAATTCGTATGCTGAATGAGTGAAACACAACGTCAGCAAAATGTGTGGAGTGAAATGCATCACTTTTGCGCTGTGGATTAATATTCTTAGTGTAATAACAGGTAAGAAGACCTCACACAGCTGTTTAATCAATTTGAACCTTCCACATTTCATTATTTTGACAGTACACTTTTTTTTTTCATAGGAGAAAACAATTTTATACTGGAATTAACTCCGTTAAATCCAGTGATTCATGTTGGTGAGGATTTGGAGCTGACCTGTCGAGTGAATGATTGTCCGGATAATGTGACCTTCGTCTGGAAAGCAGCACTGGATACATTTCTCGGTGGAGAGGTTAAAAATGAGCAGAATGTTTCCCGCCTGCTGATCAGGAACATCTCTGTCAAACACAGTGATACAGTTGTGTGCAAAGCTGCTTGTCAGCAAGATCGACGAGAGAATTTCAAAGATACAAATGTTCTGTAAGTAATATTTCAGCTGTACTGCTAATTAGACAGTTACTAATTTATGGATATAGCAGGCTGTTTTAACATTAATAAGTACTTTTAAACATCACTAGCATTTATTTATCCACTAACCTACTGCTGTACTGACTAGCTATGCTGCTTGGTACATAAATATTCCAATAATGTATCGTTTTTTTGTTACTAGTATCTACCTATTCCAGTGTTGCTTTTAATTACTTTTTTAAATTACTATTCAATTAATTATTTTTCAGTTAATAGTTAACAATTGCAGTCCTTACAAATAGCAGTTTTATACCAGTTGCTGATTTACTTTTTTTGAGTGTAATGACTTATGACTATTGTAAATGGATACTCCACCCAAAAATGAAAATTCTTTCATCATTTCCCTGTCTGCATGCCGTCCCAGATGTACAGTTGTGCTCAAAATTAATCATACCCTTGGTAAATTATAATCAAAGCAATCTGTGAAATTAAATCTGCATCGTTAATCCTTTTGATATTTTATTTTCAAAATTAACAAAAATCTGACCTTTCATTGGGGAATAGGAATTTAAAGTGGGTGGGTCTCATTATGAAATAAATGTTTTTTCTCTAATACACATTGGCCACAATTAATCATACCCTTTTATTAAATACCTTTTGCAACCTCCTCTAGCCAAGATAACAGCTCTGAGTCTCTCATGCCTGAAGAGTTTGGAGAACATCTGACAAGAGATCAAGAGACCATTCCTTTATACAGAATCACTCCAGACCCTTCAGATTTCCAGATCCATGTTGGTGCTTCTTCTCTTCAATTCACCCCATTCATTTTCTATAGGGTTCAGGTTGGAGGACTGGGACGGCCATGGCAGAAGCTTGGTTTTGTGCTCAGTGACCCATTTTTGTTGTGATTTCTAGCAGGGACAGTCAGGTTTAGATTTTTTTTTTATCTGTTGGTATTTGATAGAATCCATGATCTATCTGAACAAGATATTCAGGATCTCAAAAATAGGCCCACAACATTTAAGATCCAGCAGTATATTTCATTGTACACATGGGGTACTTTTTATCGCTGTTTGCACCAAACCCATTTTGAGTGTTTGCTGCTAAAAAACTCATTTTTTAGTTTCATCTGACCATAATACCCAGTCCTGTTTGAAGTTCCAGTTGAAGTTTTTTTTTTTATACTTTCTGGCCCAAAAACTATTTTTTGCAATTCTCCAGCTGTGATCCTTGGAGAGTCTTTGGCCATTCAACCTCTCCTCCTCACCATGCATTAGGACGATATAGACACAAGACCTCTTCCAGGCAGATCTGTAACATTTTCTGTTTATTGGAAATTCTTAATTATTGCCCTGATGGTGGAAAGGGGAATTTTCAATGTTTCAGATATTTTCTTACAGCCACTTTCTAATTTGTGAAGTTCAGTAATCTTTTGCTCCACATCAGAATTATATTCTTTGGTTTTACTCATTGTGATGAATGACTAAGGGAATTTGGCCTTTGTTTTCCCTCATATTTATATTCCTGGATAATTTCATGTTCCTAGTCGCCCTGGTGTGATAAAAAAAAAAATGCAAATATTAATGGGAATATACATATAAAGATATATTTTACTTATAAGGATTTCTAGGGCTACAAATAATTGTAGTCATTGTGTATTAGAGAAAAAAAATATAAACCTTCAGTTAAAGGTTAAGATTTTTGAATGAAAGATCAAATGGATAAACAATGCAGATTTATTTTCAAAGCCTTCTTTGATCGTATTTACCAAGGGTATGAATAATTGAGCACAACTGTATGACTTTCTAATGTAGAACACAAATGGAGATTTTTATGAAAACAATCCAAAAATCAAAGGTTTTGGTGAAACTCGCACGATAAGTGACAGTACTCTGTGCTTCCACATGACTTCTCATGCAAGTTTCACAACACACGTACAGAGTCTGCTAATGCTCATGTCAAGCGAATGCACATTTGACAGCTGGCTGAAAGTAAAAGTTTTAAATATTAGTATTTTTCTCTCACACACTTATTGTTTTGCTTCAGAAGACATTTATTCATCAATTAGGGTATATGGATTATTATGTTAATTTTGCATGGTTTTTGAAGCGTCAATGCACGGTTACTTCCTGGTTTTATATAAGCCAGCTCAGTCATTTCCGGTCAACTGTCAAAATCAGTTGCGCTATAAGGGGAGCACCCTTTGCTCGGTTTCTCTTCACAATCTGAAGAAAAATTTGATTTGTCAAAGAAGACCAAACGTCCACATGTACCGTTTCAGGAATAACAAACACGAGTGTAAATAATTCTGCGAATGAATCTACTAAATTGTCATTGCTGTGATTGACACCGATAACTGTAGCGATGGAAGAAACAAAACATCGGACAAACCGATGTCAAAATAGAGCTTTGCATTAAAGGTGCAATAGGTGATTGTCTTCAGAAACATTTTTTGTTATGCTGGTTGAAAGTCATCTCCAGCATTTTTGGCGCTTTTCCACTGCATGGTATGGCACGGTACGGCTCGGTACGGTTCACTTTTGGGGGGTTTTCCACTGGGTACAGTACTTGGTACTTTTTTTAGTACCACTTCGGTTGGGGTTCCAAGCAAACCGTACCGTTACCAAATCGTGACGTGTAAACTCTGCTGATCACGGATTGGCCGGAGAGAATCGTCACTACCTGCGTCAATGAACTTGTGACACAAACACAAAAGAACCGCTAGATTTAAATCAGCACAGCCAGCGAAGGATCGAATGCAACTGTTTTGAACGAGCGCACCTTTTTTTAACAACCAAAAAGTGGCTGTTCCTCCTGTTGAGGAAGTACAGACGTTGCTCTCGTTGATAGCAGAGGAGCGGATCCAGTGAGAGCTTGATGGGGCGATGCGGAATGAAAAAGTTTTTTAGGAGTCGCGGCAGTAGAGGCGGCGCAACTATAATGACATGTGAATAATCCCGCCCACTCTAAAGCGATACTAAACTGCAGTGGAAACGCAAACCGAGCCGAGCTGGGCCATACCGTACTGAGCCGTACCGAGCCGAGTCGTACCACGCAGTGGAAAAGCGCCATTTGAATGACCTGTAAGCGTTCCGTTTGGGACTTAGATATACCAAAATAGAGGAAATTGCAATAATCCAGGCGAGAGGTAATAAGAGCATGGATAGCAATCTCCAAGGAGCACTTAGGAAGAAAGGATTTGATTTTCGATAGAGAACAAAGAAAGAAAAAGCTGGACCCAATGACCATGCTAATCTGCTTGTCAAAGCTGAGGCAACTATCTACATCACACCTAGATTCCGTACTTGGGGCGAGATGAATTGATTTAAAGATTCAAGGTCAAGGTGATTTCTTGGCCTGAATTCTGAGGGGTCAAAAACAATGACTTCTGTTTTCAGAAAAAGAAAATTCTTGGCAAGCCAAGCTTTCACATCCTCAAGACATGCTGTTAGGTTGCCTAGAGCACTCTTATTTTTCCTAGACACAGGCATATAGATTTGCATATCATTGGCATAGCAATTAAATGAAACATTATGTTTCCTAAAAATGGAACCCAAAGGGAGAAGATAGAGAGAAAAAAGGACAGGAGCTAAAACAGAGCCTTGAGGCACACCACAGGATAGACTGCGAAGAGAAGAAGAGAAACGTCTATTTTTACAGAGAAATGTCTATTGGATAGAAAAGATTTGAACCAACTTAAAATAGCCCCCCCTAGCCCAACGCAACACTCCAGCCGAGAGATAAGGATCGCATGATCGACTCGTATCAAAAGCAGAGGACAGGTCTAACATTACTAAAATGACAGAGTCCCCCGAATCTGTTGCCTTATAAATATCATTAAGAACTCTTACAAGAGCGGTTTCTGTGCTGTGCAGTGATATAAACCCAGACTGAAACTTCTCAAGAATATGATTGTCAGCCAGGAAGTTCAGCTGTGTAAAAACACAATTTTTTTGGAAATAAATGGCAAAATGGAGATCGGACAGAAATTTGATGAAATAGAGGCATCAAGTGAGGATTTCTTTAGTACAGGTGTAAGCGAGGCAATTTTCAAACTAGAAAGTACAGCTCCTTCAAGCAAAGATTTGTTAAATAGCGACACCAGCCCAGGATCGACAGTGTCAAATATTTGTCTCAAATAGAAAGGATGTATAGTGTCATGCAAACTAAAGGAGAGTTTAAGTTTAAGCATGACTTCCTTTACAGAATGTAGAGAGACAGGATTGAAAGTCCACAGGACAGGTGAAGTCATCTCTGTTGGTATTTCCTGATCGGAGACCAGAAACTGGGCCCTCAAACTTGAAGCTTTATTGCCAAAATAACTAGAGAAATCCTCATAAAATGCCAAAGACGGGTAGTGAAGAGAATTTACAGGGGGCGTTAGAACGGAGTTGATAACAGAAAAAAGAGATTTTGGGGTGTGGTGATGTTTCTTAATCAGTTTAGAAAAATAGGAAGCCTTGGCTTTCTTAACAGCATTCTGATATGACGATAGGCAATTCTTTAAGATCTCATAAGAAATCTGTAAATTGTCCTTTTTCCACTTCCTTTCTGCTTTCCTGCATACCTGTCTCAAGGAACGAATACTATGATCAACCCATGGCTCTGATTTAGATGTAGATTTTGGCTTAAAGAGCTTAAAAGGAGCTGTAAGGTTTAAAATATCTGTCCATGCAGTATTTAAAACGATAAAATGATTTTCAGCATCAAGATCAGGTAATAGAGACTCTAATGATAAAAGAGGGTTGGACCTCATTATAGAGCTTGACAAAATCCTCACAAAAATGAGGCAAATATTCACGGGCTTGTGTACCATCAGAGGCAGGTGTAAGAGAAGGCAGTGGGAGGGACAATTTAAATAAAACAGGAAAATGATCAGAGATAACAGAATCAACAACTTCAACGTCAGTGATAGATAGACCATGTGACAAAATTAGGTCCAAAATGTGTCCATCTGTATGTGTAGGATGATTAACCCACTGCAGCAGGTTAAAAGAGTCAATGATGTTTAAAAACTCAGAAGTTAGCTGCTTAGAGGGGCAACATACATGGACATTAAAGTCACCTAAAATAAGGATGCGATCATATTTAGTGAGCAAATCCCCTACAAACTCTGAAAACTCTACTATTAAGTCTTTAATTAGATGTGGTGGCCGATAGATCAGAGCTAAGACCACAGGTTCAGACCAGTTCAGAAGTAAAAGCTGAGCTTCAAAACTCGTGAAGGTGGCAGAAGATAACAGACGGCATCGAGGTCTGAAAGAATCTTTAGCAATGATAGCTAGCCCGCCGCCTCTGCCTGATGATCGCGGAGCATTGTAAAAGTTATAGTTGGCTGGAACAAGTTCAGAATATGGACTGAGGTCCCCTACCTTCCCCCAGGTCTCGGTGATAAACAGAAAATCCAGGTCGTGAGCAGGGGACAGCAGGGGCACATAAAAACAACCAATAAACATAGCCGAAATCAGTAGATGGCTCTCCACGTACACAGGCGCCATCTTTTAACTCATCTTTTAACTCTTCTAGGTTGTTGGTGTCTGGGTTTATTATTTTTTAAATGACATGAGACTTTGTGACTTCCTGCACTTGCATTTCATACTTCAGTACAGTAAAAGACTAAAGTTTCTTATAATAGTAATTTTCTAATAAATCCAAAAGCAAGACGTGCTTTTTTAGAAGCTAGTTGAAATGGCACCTGAGCTAATGATTGATCTTCTGCTGCCATCTACTGGTTACAATGGTAATTTCGTGTCATTTTCATCTTAAAAGTCTTTGTTTTCCACCAGGAGACACATTTTTGAAACATTTTTTAATGTCAGCTTCATGAATGAAAAATGAATCTTTAAAGCGAATTTCACTGCACAGCTGAAGAAATAGCTGAGAAATTTAAAGGCTTTAAAATAGTGTTTAAAAAATGTGTTCATGACTATGAAGATAAGTTAACGATTATCAAGAATACCATTGACGTTGTTTATGAGATAGCTAGCTAATGTTAGCCTGAGCAGTTACAATAGTGTTTAGTGTCAGCATTTAAAAAGTACAACTACGCGTGTAGGTACTCTCCTGGGATTACCAGGCTTGGCATGTATGTTGTTAAATAACATGAAACTGCATGTTAATGCTGCTATCATTATTTATGGTGATAACAATTATTTTGTTTCTCAGTTTCTGACAAAAACAAGGCAGGAGAGGTTTCTGTGAGGGTTTCAAGAGTCTCTACCTATTACCACAACATCAAATGACGTTTATGTGCTGGCTTATCTTTATGCGCAAGTGGTAAAGAACACTCAGTGCATATAGTCCACTTTGAGGGGTACATCTACTTGCATTATATGGATTGGAAAATATGGATTATTTTTCTAAAATATCTGTGTTCTCCTGAAGAAAGTCATATTGATCTAGGACATAAAGTAAATGATAGTGAAAGAGAATTTTAAAATGAAAGAATTTTAACTTACACCTACATTAATTTGACAACACGTGCTGCAAACACTCACAACACGACCAACAAAAAAAGCGTTGCAAGCAACACAGACCACAGCGTAAATGATCCAAGGGGGGACTGCAACAAGTTGTGAAATTAAGATAGCCAGCTTACATAAAGTTTCAGAGTTATAGTAATTGTGTATTTCACCTGCTTATTTAGGCTAATAATATCCAATAGCTAAGGAATCATCATGTCCCAGCCAGGTTCGTTTGTGAGTATTTGCAGAACGTGTTGTCAAACCGATGATGATGTTGTTTTAGTAAACATTAATGATGATGTTTCCTTAAAACTAACAATAACACTGTCTCTATGGTAATTATATTTAGGCTATTATTATTATTATTATTATTATTATTTATTAGGTTTAAAGCTATGATGATCTAAACAGAGTGTGAAAAAAGTAAACCATTACAGCATTTATTGTGTAAATGATTTGGATGCTGTTATGATGAAGTGTGTTTTCTGCAGCATTTCCAGAAGATCCCATACTGCCCAAAATAAAGAGTTTGATAGCAAACCAAGAACAGAAGCTTATCTGCACAGTCCACAACATTTACCCTTTGGACAAGTTTCAGATTGAGTGGCTTCGTGGAGATAAGACCCTCCGTGAGGAAGAAACTGATGAACCAATTTTAGACCATGTTAAGAATTATTCCTCTGTGTTCAATTACACACCTTCTGTCGATGATCTGGGCAAGAATATTAGTTGCAAGGCAACACTGAAACTGAATCTCATCGATCGGGAGAGAACAACAACTGCTGAATGTAAGTTGTTGGGTAATGCACTCCAACTTTTATTAAAGGAATATTCTGGGCTCGATACCAGTTAAAGGGATATTTCACCCAAAAATTCTGTCATCATTTACTCACCCTCAATTTGTTTCAAAATTATTTTAAGTTTCTTACTTGTCGAACATAAAAGAAGAAAGAAACTCCAATGGGTTTAAAACAACTTGAGGGTGTGTAAATTAAGGCAGAATTTCATTTTTAGGTGAACTAACCTTTAACAAGCGCTACTCTACACTGCTCAAACTCGCGTTTGAATCATCAGTGGCAAATCCTTTAAATATAAAATACGGTTCTTAAAGGCTGTGAGTCAGAAGCGCCAGACTGTCCTTGCAAAGTTGGAACTGCCCCACTTTATAGAAACATTATGTCCTCTTTTTGGAAGGCCAAACAAAGTAGTTTCGCTTTCACAACTAAATACACAGCGGCTTGAGTGAGCGGCGCCCAGCGGGTTTGACGAAGGAGGCTTGCGGCAACCACATGTGACGACGCCGGGCTTGCAACTTTACAGATCTTCTTTATGCACCAAGAGCTTGTAACACTCCAAAGAGAAAGGAAAAATTGAAATCGCATCATATGACCCCTTTAAGTTCTGCTAGTGCATCATCTCTGGAATAATAGGTTTTCAACATGTTGATATGACAAATACGTTTCTGATGTTTCCTGTCCGGTGTACTGAGTACATAATCAGTCTCACTCTTTTCCCCCACATTTTTTTATATGGCCCTGCAAAACATGTGGATAATGCTGACCCTGGTATGGGCAACAACACTAATACCTTGTCACCTACAGAAAATTAACAGGGAACTGTTTTTGGCAAATCGTTTTTTCACACTGTGTCTGAGACAGAATTCTTTAGCTAGCTTGCAAGCCTTCTGTACGCGTTCACAGAGTCTACAAACATAATCTAACACATTCACCTTTGGACTCAAGTCACAATTAATGCCTAGCCTTTGTTCTTTAAGAACCTTTAAAGGTCCCCTAATAGAATGACCGAAGACCAAATTGGCAGGGCTAAATCTTAATGACTCCTGTAAAGGAATTCCCTCATCCTAATTCATTACCCGTTTCCACTCAGTACTTCTTCAACATTGATTTCAGGGTTTGATTAAATCTTTCTAAAGCCCCCTGACTCTCTGGATGATATGGAGTCAACACATGCTGTGTGATATTAAGGGAACTCAACACCTGTGCAAACAACTTGGAAAGGAAATTCGTACCTTGGTCACTCTGCACAACTTTAGGCAATCCAAAAGTAGAAAAAAAAAAAACTTGACAACAGACTTAATTACAGACTTGGCAGCAATTTTACACAAGGGTATAGCTTCTGGATAACGAGTGGTGGTACACATGATAATAAGAATAAACTGATTAACAGATTTCATCTTAAGTAGAGGTCCCATGCAATCGACAATCACATGCTCAAACAGCTCACCCAATGCTGGAATTGGTATGAGTGGAGCTGGGGAAATAACCTCATTCGGATTCCCCATATATTGACAGATATAACTTGTACGGCAATAATTTGCTACATCTTTCTTAAGTCCAGGCCAAAAAAAAAACAAATGGTGCAAAACGTGGTTATACGTTTTGGTTACCCCTAAATGTCCAGATAAATATGGATCTTGAGCAAGAGCAGTGGTGTGCAGGGTTGGTATAGGGTGGCTGGCTTGTAGTCCCTGCCCCGTTTATCGCCAATGCTAATGTGCCCTTTCGGTCTGGTCTAGTTGCCCCCAGACCACGATTGTGCCCTCAAAACGCCATTTCTCCCTGCCCCTCCAGGTGTCTGTGTACGCCACTGAGCAAGAGAAAGTACATGAACTCAATATGCTGGGGGAATTAATACTTGATATACTGTTGAACCCTCGTCGCTTGCACTAACTTTCGGCTGCCATTTTTGTATCAGCAAGCCGTCTTCTACAGTATAATAAGCACCTTTGCCTTTGCCATCTCTGCCCACAGCGAAACATTTAACCAAGGATTTATCCTCTCTCTGAGCCTCCGCAATTTTCTCACGAGTAACAGGCAGAGACAAAGGGACATGAACATTCATAACTTCAGAGTCTTTATGAACCGAAACACTCAGCGCTGCATCTTCTCCAGTCTCCTCCCTACACACAAAATAGTATCATTCAATACAATCTCATCATTCCTTTCCTTTGCCTGAGCACAAGTAAAGACACAAGCGGGGAAAACTTCAGGGCAACTCTGAGCTAGTTCATCTGTTTCAGAAGATGAAATGGGATGATCAACATCTAAAGCAGGTAAAACCCTTTCCTCAGCCAAATCATTTCCTAAAATAAAGGACACCCCTGGAACTGGGTGCGCAGGATGCACCCCCATGTTCACGAGTGATTAGATCAGACTGCAAATGTATGCAATGCAAAGGTATACTATCAGGCAAAACTCCTATTTCTCTCATATCCTTAGAGATAGTTTTTACCAAAGCAACAGGTTTCTGAGGTGAAGAACAGAAACAGAAGAAGTTGTTTACGTTCCAACGCTAAACGATCTGAAATTACGTGACCCACTTTATGACAATAATAACACTGCCGTTTTTCTTTTGTCTGTTCGTTTGCTATTTGCACTTGTACCAGCTATGATGGAACAACAACAGCTGTGCTTTTATCATTTATCATTCCGGCGAATGCAGGTTTCTGCGTAGACCTGCATTCGCCTCTCATGTTATTTACACTACATGCATGAATTGGTGGGCGGGGCTAAACAGGCATTGATGTAGAAACAGGCGTTGATCTTCTTCTGTGGAGCAGGTACTTATCCACACTATTACATCATAGAATGGTACATTCCTCAAGCTGCCGTTTTGGCAGACTGGCTTCATTATAAGCCATTTTTAGACTAAAAAAAGAAAGTTTTGAGTTCTGAAACTTACAGGATATTTTTATAGTACAGTAAGGTGACCAGACATGCCACTTCTCGGGGACACGTTCTGTACAGGATTTAAAAATTGCCTAAAATAACGAGGTGTTGGTTGTTTGCACTGCGATCAATTGTTGTATGACATCAAAGTACCGTTGAGAGTGATTCGAAAGCATGGAGCTGTCTGCTCTGCTCTCTATCTCTCGCTGTACTTTATTGTCATACAGCAATCGGCACAGCAAAAACAACCAACACCTGGTTATTTTAGGCAATTTAGAAATCCTGTGCAGAACGTGTCCCTGGGAAGTGGCACGTCTGGTCACCAATGACCTCTTGTAAAAATATGCCTTACATGTCTAGGGAATTTTGGTTTCTCAGTTCATGACCCCTTTAAATCCCTTTTCATGTGTCATCAATGAAAACTCTACATTTTATTCCCAGATGGTCCAGGGACTATAACAGTTTCCAGTAATAATACCTCGGTAAAGCTTGGCGAACGTTTGGAGATAACATGTCATGCAGACGGAAACCCCAAACCAACGATCTTTTGGTGGAAACTAGGGGAGACTGAGCCTGAACTCCAGAGTCAGAACAACAAGTTGATAATAAATAATGCTTCCTGGTCTCAGGCAGGTTGGTATCGTTGTAACGTTAGTAATGACATGGGAAGCCAGCAAATGAGAGTAAAACTCACTGTTGTAGGTGAGTAAATTAACTCATGATGAAATCAACTGTCTTGTCCAATCATTTTAAACCTGGCCATGATCTTTAACCTTTTTTTTTTTTTTTTTTAAATGCAGGTCCTCCAAACATCCCCAAAATCCAGTTAAGCCATAGAGAAGAGCCCAAAGAAGGAGAGAGCATAAGAATATTCTGTTCTTCAGATGGCGGGCCAGCAGAACTGAAACTGTACAGACAGTCCCAGAGCATTGCGACAGGAGATCCGAACAAATCAACTGTGCTTTTAAACATCTCATCAATCCAAATAACTGATTCAGGGATTTACACCTGTGAAGCAAAAAATGACTTTGGCATTGAGAGAAGCACAATCAACATTACAGTCCAAGGTGAATTTATAACATTCTGGAGATCATGCTTAGCAAATGTTATTGCATGGGGCACTTGTATCAGGGGCGATTATAGGATTTTCATTTACCAATGAGGGTATATAGCCTCATATATAGCCTATATATATATATATATATATATGTGTGTGTGTGTGTGTGTGTGTGTGTGTGTAAATGTTTGACTAATAGGGGTTGTATACTAAACTTATTGCAGTATTCCACTGTGTTGCATAGGTATAACATATAACTGAATAAGCCAAATACACACCTCTCACACACACACACACACATACACACTTTACTGTACAAACACAAAATTTTACTGTTTGCATTTCTAGTACAACCCTCTTTCCTTAGCTCAAGTATGCAAACTTCTTTGCCACATGCACTGGAATATGTATTGCATTGAATGTTAAATCTTCAAATGAAAATGGCAACATGACCGTTTTATAAAGTATGCATTCATGTGCTTCATTTTCACTGGAGGAAACAGCTGTGGTGTGATGAGGGGTGAACGCTGCGAAAACTTAGGTTACAGTAGATGGGGAACCGATTGCTCCCCCATGATATTTTGTAAACTGTATTAATGACAAAGAACTGCGCAGATGCAAATATTATAACAATCTATCGATAAACACACACCTCCTCTGTTTCTCGCTCTGAGCCGCAGTGGTCTGCAGATTGAAAAAGAACGCGCTGAAAGACGGGGACTAGCCGATCTTCTTCTTCTTTTTAATGTTTCACGGCGGTTGGCATCCAGCGTAATTGGTACATTACCGCCACCATGAGCTTCGGAGTGTGAATCAGATAATAGGTTTACAGACTAATTCACCCAATTCCCTCCTTCTCCCCAAGGATTATAAAAATTAATTATTTTAATACTATACCTCCCTTCCCAGATTTCAATCACCACCACCTCGTGATCTGCAATCTCAACATTTCTGTATCCAATTCCTTGTTTTATAAATGTTGCTACCCCTCCACCATTCCCTTGTTTCCTATCTCTTCTAATCGCCACATACCCTTGTAAACTAAAATTTAGCTGAGGTTTTAACCATGTTTCTTGAACACAAATTATATCCGGTTTGTTTTCATGATTAGATATGTGCTTTTTAAATTCTTGCCCATTTGCAATTAAGCTTCTTGCATTCCATTGAAATATTGTTAACACCATTATGAACCACCACATACTGTTTGAGTATTTGATGCTTGCATCTTTAGTTTGTCATTAATCATTTCCACTGAAATGCCCTCTATCTCTAGGTATTTTTCAGCTGCTTTTATTATAATTTTGATTCTCTCTGTCCGGCTTTCCGTTTGTGCAGAACAATTCACCACTTCCGCCATAAACGTGACAAATGCCACTTTGTCATAAACCCTTATACTCTCTTTTGTTGTTTCTTGCACTTTATCCATCTTTTGATTAGGAACTATCTTTTTGTTCTCTTCTAGCTCTGGAGTCTTTCCCACTTTTTTTAGTGCCTCAGAATATGACAATCCCTCCTCTGTTCTTACAGTCTGCACTTGTGCTGCATGCTTCCTCACTTTACATCCTCCATAACCCGCACTATGTTCTTCTCCACAATTACAACACTTTGGGTTAACTCCTTGTCCGCATTTGCCATATTCATGCTCACCGCCACACCTTGCACATCGTTGTTTACCTCTGCAAACAGCTGCCACATGACCAATTTTTTGGCATTTAAAACATCTTAATGGAGGAGGAACATAAAGTCTGACTGGGAAGCTAATGAATCCTAAGAATACTTTGTCCGGTAATTTATCCACATCAAAGTGAATCATTACTGAAAGGCTATCAACCTTTTCATTATTTCTGCTGTATTTCAGTCTTTTAACCTCAATCACTGCCGCCCCAGTTAGACTTTTCTTGATCTTTTCTACTGTCACTTCAGTTGGGATACCAGTTATTACTCCTTTGACCCATTTCTTTTCTTCCGGTATCGAGCAGATCACTTTTTGTGCACAAATCGACTTTATTTTCAATGCCACTTTTTGTTGCCTACTATCCTTACAATATAGGATTAATCTTCCATCTCTCAACTTCTTGACACTTTCTATCGATCCTATCGTTTCCTTAATTACTTTAGACAGTTTCAGCGGATTTATTATCTTAAAAGACTCATCCACAAACTTCATCATTACCTTGAACTTCTCTTTCTTTCCTCTTATCGGATGATTTTCATTTCCACTGTCAGTTTCAGATGTATTACTCCAGATTTTCTTTCTTTTCCGATTTTCTACTAAACTCCACTCATTATTCCCGTTCCCTCCTTCTTCATCCACGCCAAACATTTCATCCTCCATTTCCGAATCCCTTCCGGACTCTACGTCACTACCTACCATGCACACTCCAGTCACAGATCAGCTGTTGCCAAAACCAACCCAGCAGGACTTCTCTGCTCCACCCAGCCGCGTCAATCCACACACTTCATCCTTATTCTACTATATAATAATAATAATAATAATAATAATTTTAACCTTCCTCAATACTCATAACTCTTCATACTCTATTAAAAACCCGTGTCCCTTAAGATATCCATAAGAATTCTAGTCTGTGCCCTATGTTGTGTGCTCAATAGCCCTTTTAATGTCATGTCCTGAACCTCTATCTCTCTCAACTTATTCCTCATCAACTCTCTCTGAACATCATACCTGCTGCACCTCAAGACCACATGCTCCACTGACTCCTCTTCCTGGCAAACCTCACACAATCCAGTATCATGTTTTCCTATCAACTTGAGTGTTTTATTTAATAAACAATGTCCCAATCTTAACCTAGATATGACTGTTTCCTCTCTGCGATTTCCACTTCCAATCACTGAACATTTAACCTCCCTCTGGGTTTGATATCAATGCCATCTCTGTCCCACCTCTCTTGCCACATTTGATTCATTGTCTTCCATATCACACTTTTAACCTCTGCTTTAATGATACTTACTTGCATTTCTATGTTTCCTTTTTTTAACGCCATTTTAGCTAATTTATCTGCCATTTAATTTCCGCTTATCCCTACATGTCCTGGTACCCATAAAAATGTTATCTGCCTTCCTTGATTAGATATTCTTGTCACTGACTGTAGGACTTCAAACAGTATATATTGCCGACTTTTTGAATAGAATGACCTTGTACTTGCTAAAACTGATGATCAATCTGATCAAACCAAAATTTTATCCTGCCCTGCCTTTTCCACCCATCGTACAGCGATTAATATTGCCAGCATTTCCACTGTATAAACCCCTAACATATTAGGTGTTCTTCTATTAATTTCAATTCCTTTACCTGGAACCACCACACTCAATCCTGTTACTTCCGTCTCTGGTTCCTTGGCACCATCTGTATAAACCTGTATGTAATAATTATACTTTTCTGCCATCTGATTGTTGAAGACTATTTTTAGATTTATACCTTCCTTTGCCCTCCTTTTTTCCTCTAACACAAACCAATCTACCTCAGGCCAATCTAACTTCTAGGGAGCCATTTCTGCATAAACTACAGTGCAACTTTTCCTCAAATTAAAAATAATTGTAATTTTAACTTTAGCGGTGTCATTTCCAATCCTACCAATGTTCTCATTTAGCCTTTTCCCATATTCCCAGCTCTCCTGTAACATTGCCTTAGTAGGATGTGAATAATTATACCCTTGTAAACCTGCCCAATGATTTACCATCAACTGCTTCCTTCTTAAATCTAAAGGATATTCTCTTATTTCTACCTGTAATGCTGACATTGGTAGTTTTAAAAGCTCCACAACACAACACAACCTCAAGGCCTGTGCCTGGATTACATCAAGCTTTTTTAACAGAGATTGAGCTGCAGAACCAAAAACCACACAGCCATAATCTAACACCGATCAAATTAGAGCCACATATATTCTCTTCATTGATAATCTACTTGTACCCCATTCTTTTCCCCTCAAACATCTCATTAAATGTATTACTCTTTTGCACTTTTCCTCCATTCTCCTGATATGATCTGCAAATGTCAATCGTGAATCCAAATTAATTCCAAGAAATTAAAAGTTTCAACTTTCTCTAAATCTCTCCCATACATTCTTAACTTTGTTCCTTCCTGAATTCTTTTTCTGGTAAAGAAGACTGACTGAGTCTTCTCTATAGAAAACCTAACCCCCCAATTATAGCCCCACTCCACCACTATATCAATTGCTTCCTGTATTTCCCTGGTAAAATATTCCATATTCCTTCCTCTCTTCCACAGCGCCCCGTCATCTGCGAACAAAAACCTTCCTATATCTTCTGGAACTGTTCCAAATACATCATTAATCATAATAATGAAAAGTAATGTGCTTATCACACTGCCTTGTGGTGTGCCATTATCAACTATGTATTGATCTGATAAATCTGCCCCAATCCTTATTTGTATTTTCCTTCCAAACAGAAAATCTTTGATCCAGTTAAACCTTCTTCCTTCAACCCCTATCTTACTTAGTTTGATTAATAACCCCTCCTTCCACATCATGTCGTAGGCTTTTTCTATATCGAAAAATACTGAAATTACAGACTCTCTATTTGCTTGCGCCTTTCTTATTTCAGTCTCCAATCTCACCACAGAATCTATTGTGCTTCTTCCCTTCCTAAAGCCACTTTGACAATTAGCCAGTAATCCTCTTTTTTCAAGGACACAAGTCTATCCGCTATCATCCTTTCCATGATTTTACATAGATTGGATGTGAGCGCTATTGGTCTGTAACTAATAGGATTACTAATTACTAATTAATTAGTCATCCTTACCAGGTTTTCTTATTGGAATCACTACCGCTTCTTTCCAGATAGCTGGTAACTGAGGAGCCAATCAAAGTCTGCCGCCGTTTTCATATGAAATTTACAGGGGACTGAGGCGATCACAAATTTGTTGTATGGAGCTAATAAAAAAAATTAGGCTATAGCCCCCCTAAAAATGGCCTAGCGACGCCATGACCTGTATTATTTAATTTTATTTATACACTATTACAGTTTGTGTTAATATTGTGAATTAGTTTTGTTTTTATATTTTCAGTTTTTATTAGAATTTTAGTCACTTTTCATTCATGTTTGCTTTTATTTAAATATTAATATGTTGGTTTAATTTATTTTTATTTCAGTTTTATTTTTAGCTCGATTTTCAGTGTTGCCAAGTCTACAGTCTTACTGTGGAATTGGGTCGCCGTGATTTTGCCAAGTAAGACATGTTCCTGGATCAACACCTTTTGTTGATCCTGGATCAACATAACTGTCCAAAAATATAGACTTAACCCAATCCCTACCCTTAAACCTAACCCTAACAATAATTTATTCCTAAAACAGTGTGAAATTAACAAGGGTGTAGAAGCACCTAACCCTGATTGTAAGCCTAAAACAGATATTTCCTGAAAAGTTATCCCTCAATTCTGATTGGTTGATAGGAATGTTGTTCCAGGATCAACAAGGATGTTGATCCAGGAACATGTTGTACTTGGTGAAATCACGGTCACCGTGGAATTGGGCTACATTTACACTAGTGCTGCTGGTTGAGTTTTTGTCCGCTGGTTAAAGTGATCTCCCCCAACTTCCCGGAATGCGATTTAGGCAAAGAGGGGAGGGGAAAACTACGGAGAAAAAGCAAATGGGCTAGTTATGGGCTCATTTTAAATAGCAAGTGGGCTGGTTTTGTTTCATAGACCTAGCAACCCTATTTAAACCCCTTTTTAAATTTTATTTATTTACAATTAGCAATTTTAGTGCAATTTAAGTATTTCAACTTATTTTAGTGCCAAACATATTTCAGTTGCCAAGGCAACATTTACATTTTTTTTGGTTTGTTTTTCCATCTACTGTTTATTTTATTTCAGAATTTAAATAAATGGTCTTCGTTGCCAATAATAACCCTGCTTTGCACATAAAAACTATCAACAACAACCACAAAAATACTGTACTTGGGTGTTGTTAAACAAGTTTATCATGAGGAGCAACCTTCATTTCTTTAGCTCTTAGTTCTCAAATCTGATGACTGCTCAGCTCCTGTAGCCTTATGGGATAGCGAAGTGACCACTGGTTGCACTATTCGCATGTGCATACACTCTTAAAAAAAGGTTCTTAAATGGTTCTTTGGCAAGGTGTATGGTTCCATGAAGAACCTTTCCATTTCCATATCCAAAGAAACGTTCCATTGCACAAAAGTTTATTTGTAGCACAGAAAGGTTCTTTAGACTATTTAATGGTTCTTCACACTCAATATGTTGTAAATATTTTTTTTTCTGGAAAGTGAGATCAAGTGAGCTAAATTGTCCTGCTTGGTCCAGAACTCACTCCAGACTCATTTTCTATTAGTTGTGTTCAATTATAGTGCAATATAAAGTATTAATTTTGAGTTATATAAATAGTGTTGTGGTGTGTATTAATTAAAAAAGACCAGTAGATCTATTTTAATGCTGTTTTGCATGACAAAAAAAATAATAAAAATTAATAAT
>NW_015560618.1:2035223-2050467 GCF_001515605.1 Sinocyclocheilus anshuiensis | reverse complement strand
CCCCCTGTATATGTATGTATGTATGTATATATATATATATATATATATATAAATAAATGAAATAAAAAGGCTGAGCGATACAAAATCTTAAAATATAAAAGTGCCACTTTGTCCCACTACATACATTTTGCATTTGGTCGTAGAACTACAAAATCAGTTTAAATTTACGATTTTAATAATGATTTAATGAGATTTTAGTTGTTTATGTAGAGTTCTAATTTTAGAGGTTTATTTATGTAAATGCTGCGTGAAATTTGATGTGTTTTAATGGCCGTGCGCGCTGAATACTGGAGTCTCATTCAAACACGGAGGGAGTTACCATGGAAACGGAGCGACAACACCAACTGACAAGCCGCAAAACTCCGTCTCTCGCTGTTGTTTTCCCTGCTTTCAGGTTTAGTCCCTAAAATCACACAAATATCACATACAACTGTTCCAGACACTTTTTTTTTTTTTACATGTAATTGATATGCTTCTGTTGAATATTTACTTCATAGAAATGGTTTACAGTCTTCGAAAAAGTCCGTTAGCATTTCAACTGTTTTCAGACGAGGTAGGATACCCCTATAGCTTGAGCTCTTGTTTATGAATGTTCGGACTTTTAATCACATCTTTATGTGTATTTGAGAGGTTTTGATAGCTTTGTAAAGGGTTTGCTGTCAGTTTGTCAATGGTTTATTGGAAGTGGTCTAACTTATTTTGCCTAAAATATGTGCTGTACTGTTTATCGGTGATCTCTTATGGTAAACAAATATTGATAAAAAATTGTTCTGTGGTTTCAGGAGTGATAATATAATCTCGCTACAACAGAAGAGAAGCTCCAAGATTTCAAAATTTCTGAAGGGAGCTGCTGACAGAAATGCAGGAAACAGATAATCATCAGCTTCGGTGGCGTAGATGGTAAAGCGCGTACAGTGATCCCTGACGTGATCGACCCGGGTTCGAATCCGCCTTTTACCGAACTTTACCGAACAGATAATTGCCACTATTTGCAATAAGAAAATCCTGCTATTTTAACATAGTGTAAATATCATATTGTTAAAAATACTGCTATTTTCACTTAGTGTAAATAGCATCTAAACCCTGTAAATCTTTATGCAAATGTGGGGGCGTGTTAGAATGATCCGTTTTAGGTAGGCGTGGTTGACTCTTAACTTTTATAAAGAATATCTCTTTGGATTTGAGACTTTAGTCTTTGCAACTTTACAGATCTTCTTTATGCACCAAGAGCTTGTAACACTCCAAAGAGAAAGGAACAAATTGAAATTGCATCACATGACCCCTTTAATTAAAATAATGCAGACTTAGTGAGCAGAAGAGATTTTTTCTCCAAAAACATTGTAATGTTTCCAAAATGTTGACAGGTACTGTATAACATAGTTACCTAGTGCTTATATTGCTTAAATACCATTAATTGGATGGATTTGTGGCCCAAGACGCTGGGATAGGCTTCAGCCCCCATGACCCTAAAGAGGATAAGTGGTTTGGAGAGTAAATAGATGGATGGATGAACTTCCAAAATACTTAGACTTTCTTTGATTTTGTTCCTATTCTTACTGCTGTTCAGCTTAAAAATACCTTTCCATTGTCTTTGTTTGTCATTTTGCATCATTATACCTGTGCTAAACCTATTAAAATAAAAAATAAAAAACTAATGAAAGTGACTTTTTTGTTGTTGTTTGTTACAGGATCCTATGTACCCAACCTCAACCATTCATCAGAAGGATTGTGAAAGCGGGAACTCTTTGAACCACCAGTGGCAGTTTCCATGGGATGAAAAAACGGCATAGTAGTGGATGATGGGGGTACTGACATTAAACTGCAGTATTCACTGTATTACACACTAGGGATGGGCATTTTTGTTAATTTTTCATTTCAAGTACTGATAGGTCTTTATTTTGATGGTCTGGATGGCATGCTGTCCTAACACTAACTAGTCAGAGCTCAGGTACCACCCAAAATGCTGCCATAACGAATCAGAAAAAGAGAAATATGTAAAGTCACGGTGATCATCGAGTACTCTGACTTGACAGAGATGATTGATCATGAAAACAATGATTGCAGTGACTTTAAAAAATGATCAATCATTGCCGTCAAGTCTGAGTACTCTACAGTAGTACTTGTGCACATCCCTATTAAACACACATACCCAGTATTGAGGTATGATGTATACTGTAAATGCAATAAACATTTATCTTGTGAAGTCTTTTTACTTCTGGATTTTCTTTTTTTTTTTCAAAATTATTTTATGAACAATCCTCTTAAAGAAAATTTATAGTATGATAAATTTGAGGATATTGATCTGGAGCATACCTGCAAACTAGCTGCTTTTCAGCGAAATTCGCTGTTTTGAATCAAAATATGTCATTTACGTGAATCATAGATCCGAAGATTTTTGGGGAAAGTTGGGGGTTGGAGAGAGAGAGAAAGAAATTGCAAGCTCATACACTGGAGTGAGACCATAAGTGTGTTCGAACAAAGTCCCTTTCTCAGTTCAACTTGAAGCAGCACCGCGCAGACCGATCGCTGTATGACCGCGCGAGAGCTGCGGAGAGCAGATGGCTCCGCATGCTTTATTTTTATTTATTTTTTTACTTTGAATAGCTTTTATTTCCATATTTCTAATATATTGTAATCACCACACATACAATTGTCTGTTACTCTTACAGAAAGCAAAGAAAAGGGAAATTAATCGGTTCAGAAAAAAGCAGTGTCCACATATTTCTCTTGAAACTCAGACACTTGTAAACAGAATAAAATGTTTAAACTTCAGTTAAAATTACTGAACTAATATTTGGTTGCATAACCATTCTTATTGATAACTACTTTTTTTTTTTTTTTTGGCTCCACATGCTTTCGAATCGCTCTCGCGGTACTTTGATGTCATACAATGATAGGTCTGCTTAAAGTTGAATACTCCTCATCTCATGAGCTGACCCTCCGAGCCGGTCCATTTTGACGGCACACTTACGCTCACATCCGCATGTAAACATGTCGACAGCGTCGAAGTTCTTCATTGTGAGTGAAGCAGACTCAAAAGTTCGCAATTTTTAATACAATATTGACTGTTTTTGCTCAAGTTCGCTGACAAAGTTTCAATCAAAGCCAGCAGAACTGTTGTGTCTCCCAGCAACACACAGCAGTGTTTCATTTCTGAATGAATCCACGTTCTTGAACGAATGGGTACCGGGTGCCACGCCCCCCCATCTTTGCAGCCGACACTTGACTCAGAAAGCACTAGTATATTAATAAATAATTAAAATGTCTTCTTTTCCCCTGACACATTCATAATCACTTTCCCGGTGCAATTGCTTTATGTAGGGCAGGGGTCTCCAAACTCGGTCCTGCAGAGTTTAGCTCCAACCCTAATCAAACACACCTGAACCAGCTAATCAAGGTCTTACTAGGTAGTATACTTGAAACTTTCAGGCAGGTGTGTTGAGGCAAGTTTGAGCTAAACTCTGGTCCTCAACCACACCCCTTGCATTTGTTATTTTTTTCGTCTTGTCAAAATACAAAATTCGTTTAACATTTTGCGAGAGGGAGTAAAATCTTTGCATGGCAGGGGCAGCTCAGCTGCCACTCGACCTGCCACCACTATTTGCACCTGCCATTCGACCTGCCACCGCCAAATGTGCCTGCCACGTTACCCGTCACCGCTGAATTCACTTGCCTCGCGACTCGTCACCACTATGTATATTTATTTATAAATACGACATCCGTCTTTAAAATTATAGGCTAAGCAAAATATGAACAAAACAGAGTTGAACGTCCTTCAAGGACAGCGCATCCACACTTTGCTCTGCCATCATTATTCTGCTCTATCACTCATCGACCACCTGCCTGTTCTGTCTGAGGGCCATATATTCACCGCCGGTACAGCCTGCTCTGTGCACAGACCCTGCAAATAAAACGCATGACGCAGAAAGCACTGGTCCATTTGTGCAGCGCTGTTCTGAAAGGACGTCGGGAATGGGATATTGTTAGACCACCCGCTCCCGTTCAAATTACACCAGAGTTACCGACCGCTACCGCGCTTTAATCGGAAATGTAATCCCGCGTCGCAAGAAATCTGTTTGGGTCCCGCGGTTCCCGGCGTTGTGCCCAATTCTGACCCCTGCCAGATTATTACCCCCCTAGTATTGGTAGGTTTAGGGTTAGGTGTGGGGGAGGGGTTAGGATTAGGGGTGGGGTTAGGATTAGGCAATCAGATAGCGATTTCAACGAGAGGGGTAATAATTTGGCAGGGGGTCGAAAATGGGCACAACACTGGTTCGACTTCTATAGCCTACCTAAACTTTTGGTTCCATAAACAAGTATCGCTGGGAACATTTTACGTTAAAACAGCTTTCCTTGAATCCAGTGTTCTATTGAAAATGTCTAGTAAGAAGTTACTACTGTAGTAGCCTATGACTGAACTTACTCCAAGGTGCGGTTTTGTAACCGGCATACATCGAGTAAGAAAGTTTTAGGTTAATCAGATAAAAAATGTGTTGCCAAAGAAGCAGTGGCTTTTTTAGCAATTAAATAATACATGAACAAAAAAGAAAAAAAAAAAACATATCTACAACACCCTTTTGCTGTGACTATATTGAATTTATAGCAGTGAGGATGGAATATTTCAGTTAGATTTCTGTTTCTCGAATCTAGTTGATTTTTACTTTTTTTTAATCCAGCAGCACAACATGACATCTGGAGAAAGCCAGACCTGCCTGTGGCCATCCTGCCGGCTGTAGGGTCAGTGTCGCTGTTGACCGCTGCTGTACTGCTGATCCGACACTGCAGAAAGAAAGCCAAGAGCAACTCCAGTAACATCACACTCGACTAAACTTTTAAGTTTTTGAAATGTCTCTTATGCTCATAAAGGCTACATCTATTTGATAAAAAAAATAAAGTAAAAATAGCAACATTAAAAAATATATTGTAAATATTTAAAAGTAGTTTTTTATATTTTAAAAATTTAATTTAATTTCTATGGTGCTGAATTCTCAGCATCATTATGCCAGTCTTCAGTGTCACACGATCCTTAAGAAATCATTCTAATATGCTGATTTGGTGCTCAAGAAACATTTCGTATTATTATCAACATTGAAAAATGTTTCAAAAGTTTGGGGCACATACATATAAAGAATTAATATTTTTATTCAGCAAGGATGCATTCAATTAATCTAAAGTGCCAGTAACGACATTTAACAAAAATACTAAGCAGCAAAAACTGTTTGCAAAATTAACAATAAGAAATGAGAATTAATAACTGAGCACCAATAATAATTTATAATAACTGAGCACCAAATCAGCATATTAGACTGATTTCTGAAAGATCATGTGCCACTGAAGACTGGAGTAATGATGCTGAAAAATCAGCTTTACCATCACAGGAATAAATTACATTTGAAAATATATTCAAACAGTTCTTTTCAATTGTAATATTTCACAATATTACTGCTTTTACTGTATTTTTTTACCAAATAAATGGAGCCAAATAAAATTTTGACTGGTAGTATACATTTATTCTTGGATATATAAACTTCAAACATATAAAATATCAAACTCCTTTGAGAAGCAGAGGTAGATTATGAACGTGCCAAATGAATAGGTCTGCACATAACTGCACACAGCATTCAGCAAATAGCCAAAAACAGATTTTTTTTTTTTTTTTTAGTTTTACAGATTTATTGTTTTACCATATTCACTAAATTCATATGGTTTCATCTAAGTTCAGATTAAATTTTGGCACAGATAAAAGGAAACTCCTTTCCTCAAACTTGCTGATGCATGCTGAATTTTCCTTTTTCTCTGCAAACAATGCAACAATAGTTTTGGATTCATTCAACCTGCTAATTGTTACAGGCATTGTTAATTCTCTTCCCGTTTCTGTTATCAGTCTATCAAGCACGATTTCATCGGGAAGCTTCATTCCTGATCCAACACTCTAGGTGTTGAATGTAATACAGTGAGCATCTTGTGCTCCAAAACAACAGCCAAACAAAAGCCATTTCAGAAGGTCTTGATTTAAATGGCTATTGTGGAAATACCACAAGCTTTCAGAAACCCAATATGCTGAAACTGGACGGACTACATGAATACAAAAGAAAAAAAAAAAGTTTTCTAATGTTTGCTCGTCATTTTGCCTATAATGGCTGTGTATAATTAAGTAGGTGTTGACTGAGCTCTAACGTCCTGAGAAATCTCTCATGTGCCTTCCTGATATGGTCTGTGATCATGGCTTTTAGTTTAGTCTCGTTTAAGTCAATTTTCACCCCTTTTTGATAAGGATGCAGGAAGGGCGACAAAAACAATTATGCTTAGAAGTGCTCATAAAGTTGTGTAAATTGAATCAGACATTAATGTTATGGGCACTTCTAAGCACAATAGTTTTTGTCACCCTTCCTGCATCCTTATCAAAAAGAAGTGAAAATGACTTTAAAAACAAGACTAAATTAGAAACCATGATCAAAGACCATCTCAGGAAGGCACATTTGATAAGACATTCTTGGCATGTTTTATTTTGGTTCTTTTTGCAGTAGTCAGTCGTGTACAGTAAATCACACATCTACTGGTGTTTATTCTTTTACTTTCATTGTTTCTCCATGTAGCCATTGTTAAATAAATGATTTTATATAGCAGATCCGGTGTAGTTTATAGTGATATTCATTTCAAACTTTCATTAAACAATTGTTGTACTGTTGGGTTGCCGCTTGGTAAATCCAATGAAAATCTGGATCCTGAAGTAAAACATAAAGTGTGTTAAAAAGAACAAAAAAAACCCCCATTTAAATGACTGATTAACACAAAATTTTACTATTAGTATTTTACTGTTTTATTCAGAATTATTCATAAGTTAATATCAAAACTAAATTAAACAACAAAAAAGGAAATATAATGTAGATGAGGTTTTGTAGATTTTTGTCACAGTTTAATTATAATGCTGTAGTATTTTGAATTAATTTTTCTGAGTAGTAAATTATTTCTATATTTTTCCCTTTTAATGATAATAATAATAATAAATAATAATATTTATGACTCAAAATAATACAGCACTAATAATTAGTGTTAAAAACCACCTTCATCTACATTATACTATGTTGGTAAAGGTGGAGCACTAAATTTCACACTCCATCTACTGAATATATGTGAGGTATACAAGACAAATAACCGGGTTTTGGATGAGATGTGTACATTTTGACATGGTATGTTTCCAAAAAAGTTGATCTAATATCTCAGAACTCAGATCGTATGTGTCTCTCAAACGTGCTGACATCAGATCCTGCTTTTGTGATTAGCATAGCTGGGGAAGCCAAACTGTGAGATCATGATATTGGAGTAGCGGAGCGGCATGTTGCCGTAGATGTGTGTCAGCTTGTTGAGGCAGTAGGAGCGCTGCAGCATGTGCTCCGCTCTGTGCCACATGCCCACATACCCGCTGCTGGCTTCCTTCTCCAGATTCCGCATGTCTACGGGCTTCACGAACACCCCAGAGGGCCGCTGGAGTCCGGACGCCTGTGAGAGTTGACGTGCCACGGCAAAGTTCATGGCGATGTCGTCACAGTTCTGCGTTTGGTCCACCAGAGCGTGTACTTCACCTGGCTGCTCTTGGAACAGCTGCAGGAAGCGCCGATGGAAGAACGCTGCACCCACTAGGATCATTGAATACCTACAGGAACCATAAAATGACATTTATTCTGCTGTATTGCAAAGCTGCACATTTAACATTCATAATATGTGACCCTGGACCACAAAACCAGTCATAAGGGTCGATGTTTTGAAATTGAGATTTATACATCATCTGAAAGCTGAATAAATAAGCTTTACATTGATGTATGGTTTGTTAGGATGGACAATATTTGGCTGAGATACAACTATTTGAAAATCTGGAATCTGAGGGTGCAAAAAAATAAAAATATTGAGAAAATCGCCTTTAAAGTTGTCCAAATGAAGTTCTTAGCAATGCATATTACTAATCAAAAATTAAGTTTTGATATATTTACGGGAGGAAATTTACAAAATATCTTCATGGAACATGATCTTTACTTAAAATCCTAGTGATTTTTGGCATAAATGAAAAATCGATCATTTTGACCCATACAATGTATTGTTGGCTATTGCTACAAATATACCCCAGCGACTTAAGACTGGTTTTGTGCTCCAGGGTCACATATATATGGGTCAATGACATGTAAGACTGTCCACAATAAAGGAAAAATCTAGAAATAATTAACAGTTTAAAACCAATGTTTTATATATATATATAAATAAGGTTTTGAAAACCTTTGTACAATTTTCAAGTGTCCATTGAATTACTTTAAGATAAACGTATCTTTGCAGATGTTATTTATTTATAAATTCTTGGGGAGTCGCACCAAATGACATTTACCAACCTGAACTAACTATAGCTTGATATAAAAATGTCAAATTATTTGATATTTGAAGAGACTTGACACTGTCACAATGGCCTGCAAATGTCCTCTCATGACATCATTTTCTATTCCACGTTTTGTGTGTCTGAATAAATTAATAGACAGGACAAACATGAACATGTCATTGATCCATATTTCTGAGTGAAAAATGTAGGACTTTAGTCCTTATCTGTCAGGAATTGACTGGATTGTGAAGTGTTTGTTATATGACAGGTGGTTGGAGTCAAAGGGTTATGAAAAATAAAAGTGCAAAAGGACTTAAGGTTGTTTCAGAAGCAAAGTGAGTTATACACATGCATGCACCAATAAGTCCTGGAACATGTATTTAAAAAGTTTCATGTCAACGTTACTTTGACTACACTTTCGCATTAACCTGGAAAAGCTGCATTATTCCCAGTCTCACCTGTCGCCTCCACCTTTGTCTGGATCCTGAAGCTCAAAGCTGCCGTAGCTGTACACTCCGGATGCTGTGCTCACATGCTTACGAGGAACAAAACCCACGATCTGATCGGAGAATTGCTACAACAGAAATAAAAAAAAAGATAAGTTAGGGTCTGTGTCTCTGAAGAGTTTTTGAAAGAGCATTTAAAACTCAAGTAAAGCACAGATGAAGTTTCCTATTACCTTCCAGACAGAAAATGTAAAGCTGATATCAGGAACACTGACCAACGTGTCATCGTCTAGCATCAAGACAGCTGCCCAGATGAAAGACAGTGACGGTCAGTACAGTCTCACAGACAAGCACACAATAAACACAGCTGTAATGACATATAGGGATAGTTCCTGATGACTTTCTTTCTTCTGTGGAAAGTCAATGGTCATCAATAGTGTTTGGATACCACCTTTCTTCAAAATAATCTTTTGTGTTCTGAAGATGAATGAACCTTTTGGAATCACATGAGGGTTAATGACAGAACAATGACAGAATTTTCATTTTTGACTGAACTGTCCCTTTAAAAGATCTCCGTTTTGTTTGTTGTTTCAAACCCATATGAAATACTCTTTTTTTTTTTTTTTTTTTTTGGGTCCCATCTATAAATTTAAAATATTTGAACCTTTTCCAAAAGTGACTGTATGATTTTGAGATTCATCTTTTCACACTGAGGACAACTGAGAGACTCGTAAGCACTTACAGAAGGTTCAAACACTCACTGATGCTCCAGAAGGAAAAACCATGATTGATTGATTTTGAAGATCAGGGTAAATGTAACTTATTTTGTCTTCTGAGAAACATGTAACCATCTTCTGTAGCCTCTGAAGGGAAGTACTAAATGAAAAATATGATATTTAGGCAAAATAAGAAAAATGTACACATCTCCATTCTGTTCAAAAGGCTCTTAATGCATGGGTTTTCTTTCTGGGGCATCAGTGAGCATTTGAACCTTCTGTAATAGTTGCTTACGAGTCCCTCAGTTGTCCTCAGTGTGAAAAGATGGCTCTCAAAATCATAAAGTCACTTTTGAAAAAGGTTCAAATATGCAGACGATGCTGGAAAACCAAAGAATGTGCAGGAGCTGGGGATTTTTCTGAAGAACAGCAGGCAGTTGAACTGCTCAGGACTCATGAACAACTATAGCAAAACCGAAAAACAGTCGTGGATCATCCAGGAAACGACACACGGTATTAAGATTCAAGGGTGTGTAAACTTTTGAACGGGGTCATTTTTATTATTTTTATTTTATATTTTATTATTTTTTCTTGTGGAGTATATATATATATATAAACATCCGTTATGTGAAATAGCTTATTCAGGACAGTACTAAATAAAAAACAACATGCACTTTTCATGAGCTCTCATATTTTGTTAACATTATTAATATACAGGTGCATCTCAAATTAGAATGTCGTGGAAAAGTTATTGGTCTTCTGAAGTATTCTAATTTGTTGAGATAGTCAATTGGTGGGTTTTTGTTAAATGTGAGCCAAAATCATCACAATTAAAAGAACCAAAGACTTAAACTACTTCAGTCTGTGTGCATTGAATTTATTTAATACACAAGTTTCACAATTTGAGTTGAATTACTGAAATAAATTAACTTTTCCATGACATTCTAATTTATTGAGATGCACCTGTATATTTAAGATTCACAGTGCGGCCCTAAAATACGAATTGTAATTTTAACCTTAAACCTTTAACCTTAAAGCAGACATTTAATTTCCTTTTATGTATATAAAATCACTTTTGTAAATTTAATTTGATGTGGACACCAAAATGGGGCCTTTCATCTTTGACCCATTTACAGAAGTGCTGTTAATCAGCACGTTCCCTTTTAAATGAATAAAAAATACATTAAAAAAAAATATGTACACATGCGTGTTTTAATTGAGATTTTAAAAGATAATTTATTTTCTTATGGCGTGCAATATGTCATTGGCTCTAAATGGAAAAAGGTGATTAGGTTAAGAAATCTTTGGGTCAATAATCGGTCGAATCACCTCTCGTTCATGTGAGAATCACACACCCACCATCAGTCTTGATCTCGGGGTGCGGCTGCAGGCGATTGCGCATTCTGTTGACGCTCTGCTCTTTGAAGATGATGGGCACAGGGTGTGGGCCGAGGGCATCCCACAGTTTCCTGGGCGGCAACTCGCTAGGGTTGTTCCACACTATGATGATGCACTGCAGGTAAGGCACAGCTTGATAATGGTTGAGGAGCTTGAGGAGAATATCAGTGCGGTTATAGGTTTGCATAATTATAGTAAAACTATCCTCGGGGTCCAGTAGAGTGAGTGAGTTGTTGGAGCTCTGACGGAGCTTGAGGAGAATGCTGCGGTCCTCATTATTAGGCAATAAGAAGGTCAGAGAGACTCCGGCCAGAAGCAGCAACAGTATAGAGGCGATGAAGAAGTGTGTCCGCACACGGCCCAAAGACCTGCAGCAGCACCAACGAATCCTGATGAGGAGAAGACAAGAGCTTTAAAGAGATGGCTTACTCACTTTCATGGTCCTGCAAACCTGTAGGATTTTCTTTCTTCACTAGAACAAAAAAAACAAACAAACATATTTTTGCAGAATATACACACATACACTGGTCAAATAAATAAATTTTAAAAAACAAAAATGGGAACACTTATTCATCGCAATATAACACCAATTCAAATAAACCTCAGGGACTTTAATCTGTCCAATTAGGAGACATGCGTGATCCATCCACGTTTCATCTGTTACTGCATTTGCAGAATTATCAATGTCTGGATTCATTGGTGGAATTTATTAAAGGGTACATATATAACTGATTGCACTCTCATACAACTTCACTGTGACCATTTCTTTGCAGGTTCCATTAAAAGTTGTTGTTGTTTAATAGCCCAAATAAAAAGTTCCATATCGAGCAAACACACTAAACAAAGAGTGATGTGCCAATACATGCATGATAAGAGTTTGAAGTAACGTTACTTAAATTATTGTGTGACTCGTAAACATTCTGATTAATGCTTGAAGGCTGGAAGACTAGCAAGCACTCCACGCGACGATTTAACGCATGCATTTAGAAAATAATCTCACTAGATCTGTCATGACAAACACGTATGAGTACATTTACATTCTGAAACAAGACAAAGCAACACGTACCTCATATTCCCATTTTATGAGATCCCAGAAGGAAGTTTACTTTCCCGCGCAGGCGCACTGAGCCTCTTATAGTGAACAGCTGTGAGTCGGTTCGTTGTAAAGAACCGGTTCTAAACGCGATTCAAAAGATTGATGGTGGAGAAATATATAGCTTTTATTTACTATTTCGACACGTTTTTTAATTAATAATTGTGTTTATTGTCGGTTCACTGATTCAGAGAGTCAACAATGTCCGAATGATCCCCTTCTGTCCGTTTCGTGGCAAAGTTCAACCAGTTCACTAAAAAGATTCGACTCAAAAGAACGATTCGTTAACGTCGCTCATTTCTTTGCGGAGAAAAGTTTGGTACTGGTAGATCCTTTGAGGTAGTTTTAATGTATTTATGGAGGTAGAATGACGTCAAAAAGATTTGCATACGCAGGGTAATTTAATTTACGCTTACAGTCTTATGTACACTTCCACAACTCTTACCCTGCGTATGCAAATCTTTTTGACGTCATTCTACCTTCATATGTATTCCCATTTTATCCGCAACTTCACGATATTACAGAAACGCCTGCGTTCTGTCCTGTAGAGAGCGGTAGTGAGCCAGCGACTGAGCTGCATCACTGAAACGACAAAATTACGCTATATTGATGTGCGCATGCCCAGTAGCCACAGCTGTATGATCCCTTCTAGCCTTAACCGTTTTCGTTACAGATTAACGTTACACCTCGAGTCGTTTTGTGTCATGTAATAAGCGTCTCCAGAAGAGCTCTTGAGCTGCAGACTGCAATATGGTGACAGTTCCCAGCAGCTGCCCTACTGTACCGCTGTCCAATGGACGCAACATTCCCATTCTGGGTTTAGGTGAGAACAAGCTCATTCCTGACATTCGCATGCAACAACTAAGTGTTTCTACTCATTGCTTGTCACGGCAGTGTTTGGTAATATTTCCATGCTTCTAGGTTTTTGTTAGTGACACCGAAATTGGTAACGTACAAGCATTACTGTTCAATTTTAGCAGTGTTAAATCTCTTTATTGTCACTACAGTTATACACTGTGTAACAGTTACTGTCTTTTAATTGCTGTCCTCTCTTGTTCCACAGGAACATCTCATGTTGGAGGTTACAGTCATGAAGCAGTGCGCTGTGCTCTACAGGAGTGTGGCATAAGGCATATAGACACAGCCAAGCGTTATGGTTGTGAAGAGGCTTTGGGGAAAGCTGTGGTTGATAGTGGAGTACCACGAGAGGAGCTCTGGCTCACCACCAAACTATGGCCTAGAGATTACGGCTACCAGAGCACCAAACAAGCCTGCCGGGACTCGTGTGCCAGGCTGGGGGTTGATTATTTAGGTAAATGTGTGACCTGTTAAGTCAAAGGTAGAGTTCTATGGCTCGAAAAGTGCCAGATTTCTTTGTAAACAGTCCTTGGAATCAACTCCTTTCCACAGACCTTTATCTGATGCACTGGCCGGACTGCATGGTTCCAGGCGTCTCCAGTCGTGAGGTCCGAGCAGAGACGTGGAGAGCTCTGGAGGAGCTTTATGATGAAGGTTCATGCTCTTTTAGGGTCATTCTACAATTTAGAAATGATAGTTTGTAGGTAATGACCCCTTCTCCTTTGTTGCAGGTTTGTGTCGTGCCATTGGAGTGAGTAACTTTCTCATACACCACTTAGACGAGTTAAAGGATCGTGCTGGAATTGTGCCTCATGTTAACCAGGTATGGCAAAATGGTTGAGAATAATTATTTTAGAGAACAGTAATTACTATTATTTACTTGCTTACTAGCATGTTGGCTGTTTATTAGTACTGTTTCTTACTCTGCATGAACATATTCTAGATCCCTTACAACTACTACCAATAAGCAGCAAATTAGGAGTTTATTGAGAGAAAACTTTAATAGTGAATGTGTTCCCTAATCTAAAGTGTTAACGAAATTTTAAAAAGAAATTACATCAAGAAAAAATCAATAAATGTAGACATTTTATTTGTATAAAACATATGCAATAAAAAAAAATACAATAATCTCAAAGATGCCTAAAATAACTGAACTTCATTTAAACTTTGGTCATAAACGGTTATGTAGAATTATGCAGGTTTCAATGTAATGAAGATCTTTATTCGCCATAATAAAACCAAAACATTTATTTTCTACACTCCGTAAAATCCTAAATAAACTTTTGTACATTTTATTTTTCAATGCCATTACTACAAATAAAGCAGTTATTTTTTAGTCCAAATGAAAACAATTACAGAAAAGAAGGGTATATATAAATGAAAACTTGTCACTGTGTTTGATTTACTTGCAGGTGGAGTTTCATCCCTTCCAGCAGCCACTGGAGCTGGTTGAATATTGCCGGAAGGAGAATATCGTTTTTGAAGGCTACTGTCCTCTGGCCAAAGGTCAAGCTCTCACTCATCCATCAGTCATGGAGCTCGCCCAGAAATACGGCCGCAGCGCGTCACAAATATGCATACGCTGGAGTATCCAGGTACAGTTTGCATTTCAGTAGATCGTCACCAGTTGTTGATATGGATAGTTCACCCAAAAATGAAAATCAACTACTCACCCTCAAGCTGTAAATGTTAAATCCCTGTTTCCTATTAACTTAAGATCTTATTACTCTTCATATGAAAGTATGCTGAAAGCGGGTTATGAGTCACTGTATAGTTTCGTAATATTTGTGAAGCATCCTGTCTGTTACGCATTACAGTAATGCAATGATCATCTTCCAACTGTGAGTTTTGCTCTTGATATATTTTTTTCTTGTCTAGAATGTCAAGCAAGTATAAATCAGAAGCAGCAGTTATGTTACTCATTTATTTTAGTTGTACATTTCATTTCAGCACGGAGTTGTCACAATTCCAAAGTCCACCAAACCAGAAAGGGTCCATGAAAACTGCCAAGTAAGTTTGTATCTCGATCTTAAAGCTGCAATTTTTGTGCAAAAGAAAATAACATAAAAAATGTTATACAAATTATAATATCAAACCTTACTGTAATTAGCTGAACAGTGCAATTTATATATATATATATATATATATATATATATTGCTACATTTACAACTAATTATTTTCCCCACTTACTAAACCACATCCACAGAAGTAAAATAAAATTTAATAATAATATAAATGTTTGTACCAATTTACAGAGGCTGAGCTATGGTGTACGAAGTTGATAATTATTTTATTCTTAGTTCTCTTAAAGGGATAGTTCACCCAAAAATGGAAATTCTGTCATTAATTACTCACCCTCATGTTGTTTCA
>NW_015560618.1:2033459-2033704 GCF_001515605.1 Sinocyclocheilus anshuiensis | reverse complement strand
TTACATCCAGCTGATATTCTCCAAAATGGCACCAGGGTGATGCGGAAGAGACGAATTGTTGAATAAAGTCGTTCTTTTTTTTTCTTTTGCGCACAAAAATTATTCTCATAGCTTCGTATAATTGCGGATGAACCACTGATGTCACATGGATTATTTTACAGATGTCCTTGTAATGAAGGTCTTACGGGTTTGAAACGACATGAGGGTGAGTAATTAATGACAGAATTTTCATTTTTGGGTGAACT
>NW_015560618.1:2028698-2033209 GCF_001515605.1 Sinocyclocheilus anshuiensis | reverse complement strand
ATGAAAGGTTCATATTTTGGTTTTGGGGGTCCCCAACAACAGGTTGACATGCATGCAAGGTCTAAAAATACTTTTGTTGTCTTATAATATGCATTTATTTTTACCTTATTTGCTCAACGACTCCCAAACGATTTAACGATTCATTTTTCCAACCCCCTCCCTTGCGTGACGCTAATCTGCGGTGATTGGTCCGATTGGTCTCATTTTCATTGCATCCTGCCTGTAATGCCTGATAAAGCAGCGTTTGTGAGCAGTGCTGCTTTGTGTACAGCGTTACTGGGGAAACCGCTATTTTTACCGCTCCAAAGGCAGCACCTAGTGGCAAAGAATGAATTTGCATTTTCATTCAGACCACAAAAGACCAACAAGTGGGTGGGCAATATGCTAATGTTTCATGTTGGCATCAACATGAAACGGCTTGGGATTCATTTTAAAAACGACTCATTTCAATGATTCAGAGTCGACTTTTTCTTTTAAGAGACAATAACTTTATACACTGTGCACTTTCAGATTTAAAACTTTGCAAGAGGTTTTCATTCACTTAGAGCTGTGTTTTACACTGCATGAAAGGTAATTTTCAAAAATCCATAATAGGGGATTAAAAATACTTTTTTCAGTTTGTATTTTATCACGACTGAAGCCATCAATAGTTTCTCTTTGAGATCATCCTTTTTTGAAGCTGCACTCATAATGTTGTGCTGTTCAGGTGTTTGGGTTCAGCTTGGATGATTCCGACATGGCAGCGCCGAGTTTGCTTCATGATGGGAGACATGTGAGCTGGGACCCAACTCATGTGGAATGACCAAATCTCCAAGAAAACCACCTGTTCAGGTGAGCTTGGAAAGCGGCCAGAGGCTCTAGTTTGTGATTTAAAACAAAATGATGAAAAATGGTATTATATCCAAAAGTAATTATGTACGGGATATTGACAGGTTACAGTATGAAGGATGATCTCAAAGACAATTTTAAACTACCAGTTTCAGTGTTTAAGTTGCAGGGGGTTTTTTTATTTAATTTTTCAGCTTCTTAATTACTTCACAGGTTTTTGGATTCAAACTAACAGCAGAAGACATGGACCGAATTAGAGGTTTACACACCAATCAGAAGCTGATTCATCTCACTTACCCAATCTGGAAAGGATAACCTAGCAATCAAAATCCTAGAGGTTTGTTATTAGGATAGTGACAGGTCCTGAACTCACTGTGAAAGAAAAGCTTAAGAAAATGAAATCAAGGGAATCAGTGATTTGCCTGCTGCTGATGTCACACATGTGCCTTTGGGAAACTGGTATTCAGTGGTGTTGAGAGTCTAATATTTGTTATGGTCTTAATAGTAACAATTAGTAGGGAGAGCAATTGTGTACAAACTAACTGCTAGTTACACTTCATATCCTCAAACATCAGACGTGACGGACAAGCTTAACAGTGACAGAACCACAGGTAAACACAATCAAGTTGACATTTAATGGACGTTATATTAACTGTTATGACATGTTCTCATTTCCCCTATGAATTGTTTTCTATTATGCTGACGTGTCAAATTGTTGGTTAAAGCAGAAACGGCTCTGTATGTTTAGAGTTTCTCAGAAACTGCACTGGTGAACCTGAAATAAATCGCAAGAACTGGAGCCAGCACACATCTTCATAGCTGTTACCAATATTGTTTATTCCATCCCTCTCATTTAGAATCATTGTTGTACACAAGTTACATTTTCTTCTCAATATCACAGGTTTCTGTTAAATTATTTTTTTTAATCTTGTATTCTTAACATCCAGTTTCACCTCCCTCTCTTCTTTTAAACAAACAAAAAAGCAGATTGTATTATACAAAAATGCAAACCAATTTTCACACAGTGAATTCTTTTACAAAGTCATAAAATGGCGTAATAATGGCTACATCCACATTGGAGTAAGATGGTTCTAAACATTCCTTAATGGAGTATAATATATATTTATATATAAAACCTTTCCTTGTTGAAATTGAGCCTGTACCTTAATTTAAGAGATTTTACAAGACAACTTGGAAGTAATCATAAAAAAGCCATTACATTTCCCAAAAAAGTTAGGAATAAATCAAAACGACAAAAAAAGACAGCCATAACAGTGTTATAAGGTTGAAAATGAGTTAATTTGCATTTCATTTAAATGAATTCAACAGGTCTGCTCAAAACAGACACGATCCAGTCAGAGAAATGAATATCATCCATCAGGAACAGACCCATTCTCAAAGAAAATCACATTATCCTGCAATTTCTCACTTGAGGAAAAATAACCTCGTGCACAAAACTGTAAATGAGCCTTACTGAGTCGTTTCCCATAAATTGTTGTGTGGATGGTTGACACTAATTTGTAAAACAAACAAAAAAAAATATCCAAGCAGAAGTAATTAGCTCAGTGAGATCACTGATCATTAGAGGAAAAAAAAAAGTAATACAGCACCCAAGCAAGTGCCAAATATTAAATACAAGATAGCACATTCCCATACAATCCAAAGATTCCAATAAAAGCAGCATCCTGGCAGTGCATCACTCGAGAATGCTTACATTAGTACAGCTTTGGGCACTCCAAAATGAAAAAAATCTCAACACACCAAGCACTGGCTAAACGTTTGCCCGTCGTAACAGCGATTAGCGATGCGAAACAGAACGCTCGTCGTGCTAGCGCTTGCGCCTAACAAGAACCAAAGAAAATCCGATGTTAGCGGTGGCAGGTGCGTGTTAGCTCAGGAAAATTTGGATAACCGCAGGGGAGGAAAATTCGCATTTTCAGACTCCGAAGCCGAAATCGTATAAAAGCCTTGCCATGTAACTATGCTCGGCCGCTTTCACATGCCTCTACTGATGAGACGTCAAGATTAAAACATATCCTGCGCAATTTTAAGTGGTGTGCAATCGTTTTATTTTCCCCTGTTTGAATATAAAAGGGAATTCGCTGAGCGCATTATATCCTCCTGGAGTTACGTTCCTCAATTTAGAATTTTTTTTTAATTTGATCATTGAGCATAATTGACAATTGGATGGGTGAGGTGACACAGAACTGAGAAATATCTAGAAAGTGTAGTATACATCCGGGAGAATCTCATGAAACCTCACAAGAACATGCCCAGGTCATATTATTATTATGGGATGAAATAATAATTCATATATTTATATTGCATTGACACTTTCTTGAAAATAAAGTACAGTTCCTTTTTTGGCATTGTAAATGAATACCTCATAGTCATTGCATTAAAGAATTTCTTGTGTAAAGCATACTATATAGAAATGCCATATTGAAGTAATGATAATGCGACGGGAATTAAGAATTGATGAGCATTTGGGGGACAAAGATGCGCTTAAACATTATTGGTCCAATACATTTTCTTTCCTTTATATTTCTTGCTGAAATGTGACCTGGACGTGTTTTTATGAATGTCACTTGAATTATTGGGCTACAAAGCAGCCTTGAACCACAGGAGAAAGTGGAACGATCTAAATTCAATCAGAGGCCAGATTCACCAGAGGGGAAGCAAGAAGCTCAGCTAAATCATACACAGCACATCTCAGATCAGGCAAAGCCTTAACTAGTTCACGGGATCTTCAACAGCATGAAATAACACTACGAGAATTCAATTTCCACGTCGAGGAGAGGGAGGAGGTAACAACTTAGCATGGAGAAAGACAACGTTTTGGAGAATTTGCTCAGTGAGTGCAACAAACATCACGCGGTAAGTTTAAACCTCGACAGTAAGGTTGACGTCATCTCTGCGTGTCGGCACAGCTCGATTTCAATCTCGGCGACTGCTTGAAAAGGCTGCGTGTGCTCTTTGACGAGCAAGAACATCAAATAATGACCGTGACTACAAGTCATCGTAAAAAGAGAAATCAACTATATCACCACGGCTATAGCACATAAACCACAAAAGATTACACGTTAAGAGATTGCACCCAAAATTGGAGCTGTATATCATAGTCGGTCTCAAGAGACTAGAACAAAATGTCACGCGTGAAGAATGTCATCACTATAGGAAGACTTCAGACTTCAAATAATCTTGTTCTCTTCGTTTACGGGGCCATGTTCGGAAACAGTCGTTGAATATGTTGTGTAAAAACACATTTAGGTCAAAGCAGGCTGATGGAGGATAAACTCGACAGGCCTCGATTCATGAGACGCATTGAATATTCTGCAGAAATTCAAAATAGTTTCTGGAGAATTGATTCCAAACTAATTTTGAGTTTATAAAGAGGAAACCTATAAGACATTAAATAGCTCATCTATAATGAACACCCCCGTGTTAACGGTCCATAAAAATGGATTCATAAAAGGTTCTCCATGCTACTTTAAACCTGGTGAGTCAGATCATATTCAAGGCTGCAGAGATCCAGGGAGTTGAACGTTTCCACAGGGCCCCAACTAGCCCCGATGCTAAAATTAGTGCGCTCGATTCTCGCTTTTGATTCCACTGGTTTGCGTCGTCCTGTCTGTGCTAGCTTTGGGTTGACCGTTCTTTCTTGATATAGAGGGTAAACAACA
>NW_015560618.1:2016516-2028643 GCF_001515605.1 Sinocyclocheilus anshuiensis | reverse complement strand
CCCCCCCCCCCCCCCAAATAACAAAACAAAAAGAGAATTATCATCCTTTATTTCCCCTGAAGTCGTGACTTACTGTTTTTCTGTGGAACACAAAAGACGAATGAACTGTTTTTGTCCATCTTTTTTTCTCCCCAAAATATCCCATTTTGAACATCGTGAGGGCAATTGAATCATGACAGAATTTCCCTTTTTGGTTGAACTATCCCTTTACCAATTTTTTTCCCAGAGTGTCAAAACTGTAATGCGATCGATTAGTGTTACGGGACCCTGCGTTGTCGAAACTACTGCCCTGGTGTACTTCTATGCAGCGATTTAGCGGCGAGACCCCGAATATGCAAACTCGACCAGGAGAGCCAAATATGCAACTTCACAGAAGTTAGGGAAAACGGATGAAATAATTTCCTAATAGGCTGTAATCTTACGAAACGACTGTGGTGCTGGGAGAAACAAAACTCATCCCGACCACAGAGCTCTGAAGAACACAAGGGAAGCGAAGTGTTGCACCTCTTCTACTAAAAAGCACACACTCATGGAAAAAAGTGCTCATTTTTCAAGACATCTGTTTGCATTCTATAAAACAGAATGCTTTAGACACATGTCGATTAAAACAAAAAGCTCATTCACAGAACAAAAAGAAAGAAAATTTATATCACGGCAGATACTGCTCATTTTTCTAAATAAAACAACAGAGAAGTTTGTGTCGGTGCATGCATGTAGCAGCATGCAGGTGTGTGTATGTGTGTGTGTGAATGCGTGTCCCTCATTTCAGCTCTGTCTGAATATTAAAAACACATCTTGCGTCTCTTGAAACTGGTTGAATTAGTCAAGAGATCAATTTCAAAGCCCTCCGAGAAGGAATATTGACTACTGGAGAGGTTGTCTGTGTGTGTGTTATATGTGTGTCTGTGAGTGTGAATACGCTCTTAAGAGCAAGAGTGAACAACACCATTCTTTTGAAGGTCTGAGCTACTCGCTGCTTGGTCGGCGGAGCAGAGGGTGAGAGAAGACGTCTTATTGGTAAGCGACAGCATAGATCCTCCCATACTACTGGCTGGCTTCATGCCACTGGATCCATTAGACACCTCACTGATGGAGAGAAGAGGAGAACAGACAAAGAGAGGATGAGTGTATTTGTGCAAACATTATTCAAACATGCCTAACTTGATCTAAAACCCAAATAAACTGCCATTTTAAAAGGGCTGAAGATCATTAATCACATGATCCTCTCAGGAACAATGTCACGCAACCCTATAATTTCACCAACAAAGAGAAGTTATCATAAAACTAATCAGAAATAAGTCACTGGAACTAGCGCGATCACAAAACGAGCATGATAAAAGCGGCCGTTTGTTTGCATGCTTTGTTAAAAGATTTCAATCCAAAAGTATCGATGTTTTACAATAACAAGTGATACATTGATCATAATGAATTAATTTTATCAGGATTGAAAATTAGTCACACAGAAATAAAGCGGTATGAACATAGCCTACCTACTTATTCAGTATTATTCAGTAATCATTTCTGCCTTGTATGGTGATCATAATCCACATCGGATCAAGTTATTTCAAACACTCGCTGCTGTCTGAAAGTGAGTTTTGAGCTCAACTTATTTTAAAATCATCTAATGCTGGTGTTATAGCTGTTAACTTTATGAAATGATCCACGGCGCTGACGCTCTCCAGATGTGGAGAAACTCCGCCTTTGTTCGTAACCACTCCTCTAGCCCCAGCTGGCCCGCTTTGGCCGAAGGTTTTCGTCAGGCCAAAAAACCCGGGCCGTTGGCCCAGAGGAAGCACCGACGAGGCACGATCAAGCCCCGGAAGTGACAGTGGAAACGCGACTGGTCCTGGCACGCACTAGCACGCCCGCTTTTGGCCCGACAGTGGAAACGCGGCTATTGTGATTCAGTGCATTATCACGATTGGGCCACAACTGAAGCCGCGCGAAATGCACGGGAAAATGCATGATGTATTACATAGTAGTGAAGGACCAGCTGTGCAAAATGAAAATGCTCATATGAACATAACCGTACAAATTTACTGTACCTTAATTTAACAGAATTAGATATCGGCAGGTTGTTTACAGGAAAAGCATCTGATTGTTAGGGGTTGTTCAGACAAATATGAGACATTTTTTCTGTCTTCAAATCTTCTATTGCATGTCATATTTATTGAGATGGCTTATGCATCTTAGGTTTAATGCATCAGAAATGTGACGTAATTTCCTGCAAGGGAGCATAGATGCTCCATGGGTTTTGGCAGTGCATTGTGGGATTTTTCAGGGAGTGAACGTTCCAGCATCAGACAGCCCCTTAAAATGGCCAACTGCCTGATCAGTTCCCTGAGTGCTGAACTAAGGAGCGGATTGAGACACACTCTCTGTTTCTAGTCTGTCAGAAGTCTGAATAGCTGATTCAGGTGTGTTTAATTAGGGTTGGAGCTAAACTCTGCAGGACAGTAGCCCTCCAGCAGCAGGTTTGGACACCCCTGGTCTAGTGCATGTTTATATAGAAAAACAAGGGAAAAGTAGAGAAAAAAAAAAACGTAAAAACATTGTGTGCGAACGGCCTCTTAAAAAGCTAGTAACAAAGTCTCTTCACTCACCCCAATGCTAAAGAGAGTTCCTCCAGCTGGGCTTTACGGTCAGGCTGCCCATTCTCAGTGGCCTTCAGCTTGTATTCATGGGCCACCTGATTCTCCTTCAATCATGGAAACAGGTTCAATGAGCTTAGGCTGTTCATATGAGAATAAATAAAAACTGGTCCTGGCCAAGGAGTGTCTTGTTTCACTCACCATGGCGATTTCACGGGTTCTCTTCTTGATCTCCAGCTCTACATGATCAAGCTCCAGGCTGAGCTGCTCACTGGACACAGTGCCACCTGATGGCCACTTCACTCCAGCCGCGGGCTGAGACGCCAGCGCACACGCCTCCCTCTGCAGGAGCATAGAGTTACTGGCAGCCTGTGTGCGTACGCTAGATGTTTATTAATATTACTGACTATAGACAAGGCCATGCATTGGGAGTTGTGAATTTGGATGGAGATTTCAAACACACCTCCATGCTGCGGGTTTGCTGACTGATCTGTTGGTTGACTTGCTGGAGCTCAATCTTGAGCTGCTCGCGGTCAGGGGCAGACACGGGCAGACTGGCAAAACACAGGAAGTAATCATGTTTTGTATTCTCAAAAATTAAATCATACATTACCTAAACCTTATTATGGGGTATTTGATTTAGTATTATGTTTTCATTTAAAAAAATCTAGTATTGTCATGATTCATCTTTTATCAACGACAACATTTTAATTAAAAAAAAAACAGCATTCCCAAACATTTTTGTTAGTCATTTCATTGGTGAGATGAACACTGGTGTGGAAGTGCAAGAGGAAAGGTTAAGTACCGCTCGCTGAAGTGTCCCTGAGAGTTGATGCTCTGGTGCTGAGGGTACGACGCTCCGCCCCATCTGCTGTGGTTTCCATATGGATAGTCTGCTTTGAGGAAAACACAATTTACCAAAAACAAAACAACATTTCCCCAAATGTTTAACACTATGAAAGTCTAAACATAGCAAAAATTCTGCAAAAAATTGTGGGCAAAATTGTAAATTCTTGTTGCAAATTCTACGTGTGGAAATCTTTCACCCAAAATTCCTAAACACATGGATTCCTTTTGAAATGACTGGATCTTGCCCACAAAAAAAAATTGCTGATTTTTTTTTAAAATATGACTGCACCTTGATTCAGTAGCATACAGTCAGATTCAGTGTCACTTCTTGAACCAAATACACCAAATATACTCCAACAATTAACAATTTAAGTGATCCTGAATAAAATCATGATCTCTACTGATTATTCTTGAAGATTGGCAGAACATAATTCCTAAGGGTGGGGGGAAAAAAAATTTGATTCACATACAAATCGCGATTCAGCCTTCTAGCGATCTGCATCGATTCACAAATTTCAAAAATCAATTTTCTAGTTAATATAATAATAATAATAATAACAACATGATGTTATCGGAACAAAACAGCAACAACAATGAAGGAGGAACAACAAATACATCCTGACCCAACTTCAGTGAGGGCAAGTGTCTGGAAAAAGAAATATTATATTAATTATTGGTCTTTTGTCATTATGGGAAGTAGGGATGTGCCCGAATTGTGAATCTGTATTCGGAAAGGCAGGAAAACGAACAACGCGTTCTATGGAGCCACTAAAGGGACATGGTTAGCCGCTTGCTAGCGGTTGCCTGTTACATTACAGAACTTAAAATTTCACTTACCACATAAACAGAATTAGTAGAGATGACTGATTGGGCGATATTTGATTTGCAGATCCTGAGCACCACTGACAAACATTTAATCTTGTAAAATGTGTGGTAAGTACTGCCGTTCTGTAGTATAACATTACACAGAGTACGTGTTATCGCGAAATATCGAAAGTGAAAGTAAAAATCGAGCATGCATTCAAAAGCGGTTTCAATGCCCCGCATATTAATAACAGCTCCCTGATTCCCGCAATTTATGTACAGTATAATTGCCCAATTATATAATTGCGAGAGAAATCACTGAAATGTATTTTTTCCTCCCATCTCATATTTATTCCCTTTAGGGGTTCCGTATGTTATTTCCTTTCCAAACTCCTTTTCGGATTCAGGCACATCCCTAATGAGAAGTGTAAAATATTTTTGATTGATTAGGAAGTTAATAGTTAATAGGAAACACTGATTTCTTGAGTCAAGAATACCCATACTATAGACTGGTGTGTTTTTGTATCAAAATACTAGTGTGTTTCATGTCCAGTCTGCACAAAAAATTTATAAAATCGTGAATCATGGAATCGATATGAATCGAAAGTTACTGAAAGATTCCCACCTCTAATAATTTCTGTTTTACAACTAGGGTTGGGAAATGAGAACTGTTTTTATATTTAAATTACATCCTTTTTTTTAATAAATGATGTTCTTTTTCTGTTAACACTGCATGAACCAGAGTTATTTTATTATCACTGATATACAATAACAGTTTTTGCTAATGTTTTGAATTAGATTTTTTTTTTTTTTTTTTTTTCATTTCAAATTTTAGGAATTTTGTCTTGTTTGTCTTTTTTATTATTTTTATATAGTATTTATTCATTTTTATTTCTTAGTTGTATTTAGTTTTAGTTATTTCAGAAAACTGTTGCCTTGGCTAGCTTAAAATAGAATATTAATAGACAACTTTTTTATTTTATTTCATGAAACAAAAATGTTTTTATGGTTTTAGTTTTATTCCTGGCTTGAACTTCTGCACTCTTTTACCAAGGCAGGATTACTAAAACACTCCAGTAGTATTTCATGAACAAATTAAGAGCAGATTTCTAAATGAGTTAAAACAAATCACAAATGTACTCAAAAGAAAGAATTGTTAATAGCACCTTTCAGTTCCCATCCCTATATATATGATGAAGTATTAGGTATTATAAAGATGTCTAGTCACCTGTCATGGTCATGTGTTTGGAGCCCGAGGCCTGTGAGGATGCTATGGCCTGTACAGGCCCAGTGGTCTGGTAACCCATTTTAGAGGTACGTGAAATGGCGCCAAAAGGAGACACAGTGGGCAGAGGACCAAAGGGAATGATGGGATCGTCATCTTTGGCTTCCGCAGAGCGCCGCTGAGTGTCCAGTGGAGGTTCACGGAGAACTTTCCCCTCTGCATTCTGTCACAGGAGAGTACAGGAAGGAAGCAACAAATAAAATCTCTGTTTTTATAGTCTTAGTTGATGTGTGGGAACACAAAGTGCAAGACAGATCACTTGCCATCATCTCCACAGCACTACTGACATCTTTTGGTTTAGCATCCTTGGAGCCAATGTATGATCCTATGGTGTCACATGACCAGGGGGAATACTGCCCAGCGTAGTCTGGCTCCCGACTCCCAAAGGCTTTAGAGCCGTCCTCCAAATACTGCAGGCATTCAGAATTCAAAAATGAAAACAGCAATGTTGAGCACTATATTCATGATCCATGAAGGACAGGAGGATGTTGTTCAAGACTCACCTCCCGAGGGTAGTCGTTGGGGAACGGGTGTGTAGGGAGCGTCGGGGAGGCAGCGAAGGGGGGAGGAGAGATGACTTTTCTCTCCTCTAGCTGGACAAGCAGCTCTTTGCGCCTGCGATGCAAGTCATCCAGACTGGGCTGAGAGCGGCTGTACAGGTCCTGCTGGGGGAGAACATATAAATCAGGTTGGGGAACTAACATTGATAAACTGACTTCAGTTGGTTAAGATGCAACAAGTACTCAAGTCAAGTGACTTGATATAAAAACGGGAGGTACTGGCTCTTAAAATGGTCTAAATTTACAGCATGTTTCCATATTTGACCTGTGCTGGCAAAATGAGTCACAATGAGCAAATTTTCTAAATTATTAAGTTATTTTTACATTCTCCATTAAAAGACCTTCAAAATGATATACGAGTTGTTGGAATCAGACAAAAAAATGACTGAGCTACATCCGTTTGAAGTCGATAGAGTCAGCAAAGCCCATTTCGAGAAAAAAAATCAAGTTAAAGTTTTCTGAAGGTTCCAAAGCAAAATCACCCAGCAATGTTGCATCTTTTCCTCCAGTTCTTTTCTTAATAATCATTACTATATTATTAATCACAATATAGTAGTGATGCAAGATATTATCGGACCAATATCGGAACCGGCCGTTAATGGCTTTAAATGTAAATATCGGCATCGGCCCGATATGAAAAATTATGTTGATATGTCTTGCCGATAAGAGGAATACATTAACTCACATGTGCTCAGGGTGTGCTAGTGATTAGATCACGTTAGCATTGTGGCTCATTTTTTGAAGAAAAGTTTTGCCTGAATGGTGATTGGATTCACTGTTTTGGATCGCTGCATTTAAACTGAGAATGCATGTACAGAATGACGTGTTTGGTGTATGATACAGTAAACAGTAATAGCACGTGCAGTGGCAGCCTCCCCTTTGTCCTAATGCCCGTTCGGTAAGGAGTTTTAATTCAGTAGGGGGAGCTGTTGGCCTACTTCTAATAAAATGAAAGCAAAATACACAAATAATATTTAGACTGTTTCTGATTAAATAAAGCAGTAATTGATGCCATAAAATCATGAGTATGTTTTGATTTAAAGGTCAGAATCTATAGCTTACATCAACAAAAAAACAAACATGACACATAAATTAAATAATTTTATATATACTGATTTATTCATTAATGTGTAATATGTTATATTTTTTAAACAAATTATGAGCTCTAAAAGATTTTCAGAATTTTTACAACTCTTTTGCTTTAGACCATTTACAAATGTTAAATCATAAAATAAAATGTTAAGGTTACCACTGCATCTTTCTGAAAATAAAATGCAGTGATTAATATATAGTTAATTTATAGTTATTTTCAAATCTTCAATGTACTGTCATTATAAAATAACTTCTTTATTGTTTATTTAATTCTAATAAATAAGTTCTTGTTAAAAACTAACCAAAATTAAAAATAATTATATATCGGCTATCGGCCAAAATGAGTTGAAAATTATCGGCATATCAGATATCGGCAAAAATCCAATATCGTGCATCCCTACAATATAGCTTTTTTTATTTTATCTTTGTCGTTATAAATAAGAACAGATGCAAAAAAAGAACAAACATAAGAAAGAAACAAGTGTAGTGTAGTACTTTCTTCATTTTACATCTAAACAAAAGCATTCAAGTAAGAAAAACAATCAAATTTAAAAATCATCTTTGTGTGTTCATTACAAATAAATTGATTATTAAAACCACAAAAGAAGTTCAATCAAGAACAGCGAGTGATTCCCTCTTTTCTTTTATTGTTAGATTAACATTAATGAGACAGACGGCCTATATATTAAGACCTACTGTAATGCACGAATCTAATATAATTTTACACATCCGATGTTTTTCCCCAACAGTTCCCCAAACGTTCACTTAAGACATAACTGATTATGTTTGTGTGAATACTTAAATACTGTAATTCTGTGTATGTGTATTTTATTGGGATAGAAGTGCCGTTATGTACGCACTTCAGATGTCAATCAGCATGAGAAGCAAACAGAGAAAAGGTACTCCTCTCAGAAAACCTACAAATAAAGATCATTTTGGATGTTTAATTACTATTTGGAGCATTGGAATTGCTAGACGAGAGCTTAATGAACTCGTTTTTCTGAAAAACTCAAATTTGACATTTTTCTATTTTTTGCCTGTAGCTCAAAATGAGCCTGTGCGCATTCCGACTCTTTTTTTTTTGCCAGCACAGGTCACATATGTTAACATTAGTTAAAACAAACTAACAATTAAAAATAATTCTAAAGCATTTATTCATTTTAGTATTGTCATTAAATGTTAACGTCAACATTTACTACATTACTAGAATTAAAATTTATATCTGCTGACATTATTCAAAGGACCTGAGATGACGTGAACTAAAAATGAACAGTTGTAACTAGTGGTTGACCGATATATATCCAAAAGGCCGATATTTGGCACTTTTAAAATATCGGCATAGGCCGATAAGGTTTCCTGTTGGCCCGATGCGTTCGAGGCGGGACTTTTATTTTGACGGCGCTGAGAACAGCAGCGCCTGAGGCGCACACAGTGCTCACAGCCTCCCTCTTGCTCGCTGTTGTCGTTAACAGTTCTGTCTAAATACGGATAGAAGTCTGTCTAATAATCAGATAGAACGGTTAAACAAAGGAATTAAAATGTATACAACAAGTCTTTTATATTATTAGTAATAGAAAGGCAAACATTATAATACTTTCTTGTTTGCCGTCAGCATTCAGCAAATACGCATTTATATAATTTAAACAAATCTTTGAATGTCTAATAAACATCTAATTTCAAAAACCTTGCAAACTTAGTCAGATCCAGTTGTGAGATCTTGTGAAGTGTGCATGTGTATCCTGCATGATCGCGTGTTCTCTGAGTTACGGTCGATCATTGCGAATTGAATGCTGACAGGAGGAGAGTTCAGCTTCACTGGAGACGCGCAATCGAGAAACTTTAAACTCGTGATTTTTTTATTATGCTGCGCTTCATGCTTTTGCCCAATGTCATATTAATGTCATTTTCACTGTGTGCTGTATGTAAAATTAGTGTTACCTTGGCTTTATTTGAAAAAATATGATATGACACAAACTTCCCAGAATACTGAGTGCCCTGTTGGTTACAGTGTTTACTTCCTTTTTAATTATATTTTTATTAAATATTTATTTATTTGTGAAAACTACTTTGTCATCTAAAGTATAAGTATGTTTAAGACATTTATTTTTTAATCAATTTTCAAATGATTTCAAATTTCTTAAATATTAATTAAAATAAATAAAATTATATCGGCTTTATATCGGCCCCCCTGCTTTCCAAGATATCAGCATCGGCTGTCAAAAAACCCATATCGGTCAACCACTAGTTGCAACTAATGTTAACAAAGATTAGTCAATGTTGTAACAAATGAATCTCTCACTGTTAGTTCATTTTAAGTTAATGCATTAACAATTCTAGGAAAAAATAAAAATAAAATTAACAATTTTACCCCTAAAATTAACCATCTAGGAGCAGAACAAATTGCAGAATCATTCTATAATGATCCAGAAATACATTAGCTCATATTTTCTGTAAAGTATTTGAATGTATAAGAGTACTATTACTCATTCATTACATGAAATGAACAACCAGTCAGTAGATAGACTAATAAAAGTCTTGCCAATCTAAAATATACAATCAAAGCAATGGCTCCTGTTTCAGTTTGAATTGGCTACTAGGGATGGGCGATATGGGTTTAAAAATATATCGCGATATTTCTGGTATTTATTGCGATAACGATATCAATGGCGAGGCGCTCTTGCAGAGAAACTCCACATATCCATAGCAGAAGTAATACTAACGACGCTCCAGGAAGGTACCCAGTTATCGCTGAATAAAACGCACAACGGAGAAAGAGACATTTTAACTGATGAAACTTGAGGAAAATAAACATACGATTGCACAAAATATATGGTTTATCGGTGTTCTTCAATCTTGGGTATTTTCATAAGGAAAGTATATTTATAATGCAATGTTAATCGACATGACCTTTGCCTTCCGCGATGTCGCGCCACACTGTCGCACACAGAAATATGTCAACAACTAGACTTTATCGTTATTATTGGGACAATGGGGCTTAAGCTTTTTTTTTTTTTTTAATGTTTTTAATTATCTTAATTATTCCACACACACATAATAAAGATAATAGGTTATTATATTGTTTTCTTGGGACCTGAAAAAATAAGTTGAAGTTTTATTTTTTGTATTATAGTCAATTATAATAAAATAGTAATTATAGAGTCATAATTAGGGCTGCACGATAAATCGCATGCGATATTTAAGAGATTTACCGCCGATTACAGAACCGGCTTCACTGATAAGATGCGCGTTAAATATCGCATGCGATTTATCGTGCAGCCCTAGTCATAATGTGTGGAAAAAGAGCAATAAATATTATACTAAACATAATACTAAAATCATGTTCATTAACAAACCTTATTTGTAAACAACAAATGTTTATAGGCATGCATATCAAACAAGAGGAACTACTGTTTAGAATGCCAAAACCTTGAGAAGAACAGAACTCACTCCTATGTGGGACCTCATTTGGCTGGGGTGCAGTCCAGCTGTGTAGTACCCGTCAGGTGGGTATCTGTCTCTGGATGACGGTTCCTGGGAGTGGTACAGAGAACCTGCAGGACCTGCTGGAGGTGGAGGCATAGCGGCCGGGGGAACGTCCAAAGGAACCGGGCTCATCCTGACCAAGTCTTCTCTGGTCGGGGCAAACGGAGGTGGGGGTGCAGGATAGTGTCCGTGTCTGCGACTGTAATGGGAGGGCTGTGCGTATGTGTGGGCTGAGAAAGGGGGTCCAGAGTGGTGGCTCGGATATTGGCGATCTGGGCCATATCCCGGGTAGGACTCTGGGTAAGGTGGCTCACCCGGAGGAGGCGGATTACGGATGTAGCGGGGAGAGACATACTGCGGAGGTTGGTACGGGTAGGGGTTGCCTGAAAAAAACAAAACAAAGGTTATGAGCATTATGACATGCCAAGACTAATATTCAGTTAAAAAATTTGATGCAATAAACATTTCGATTTGAATTAACAACTGACAAAACACCGATTTAGACCATCGTGAGTTTGCATGCTGTCAAGAGTTGTTTTAATCTACTTTCACACTGCAAAGAAAATTTGCCAATTCATAAGATTTGCACTTGGACACATGCACAGTTTTGCTGCTGTTCCTTAAAATTATGACTTGATGGCGCTCATGGACAGTCTATAGACCGGACAACTGAATACAGAAACAACTCTCTTGTCCTTGTACTCTTGTATTTGGTCTTGCTTGATAAACATCATAGCAAATACAAAAAGCCAAACAGCTGCTTAAAAAACATTTAAATACTGTTGAAACGGCCGGTCATCTCGGTGAAAAGCAGGTGTCAGAAACAGAAAGTTGCACAGATAAATTAGATACATTTCTAGTCATAATGCACAATAAATTGGAATCACGTCAGTTTTACATGGTCTTTTTTATTATTGGCTGATGTTGTATGTGTAATTGTTAAATCTTATTTCTGCTATTTTTTATACTACCTTTGTCACCATCTAATGCTCATTTAAAGTTAATCTTTAAAAATAATTTAACACAAATAAATGCAATCTTGCTCAAGCCGCAAACAGGTTTAGACAGTTCACTCCAATTGGGTGAACTGGTTTATCTAGTTCACTAACAAAAACATCTTCAAAAGAATGATTCATTCATAAACCAGACATCACTCTGGCTGCGACTATAGATTACAGGTAAAAATGTTGTAAATAATTACAGCAGTTTCTTGCACAGACTGATTGTTTCGCTTCATAAGACCTCAACATATCGTCAGGAGCCACAGGTATTAATTTTGTGTTGCTTGATAAGCTTTTTGACTCTCAAAGTGACAGTAGCCACTGACTTGCATTTTATGAATCAACAAGGACCTTTCAGCTAAAAATCGTTACTGTTCTACTCAAGAAAAAAAAAGTCCCCTACATCTTGAATGTCCTGAGGCTGAGTAAATTAAAAGCAATTTCAATTGGGGGGGGGGGGGG
>NW_015560618.1:2011546-2016375 GCF_001515605.1 Sinocyclocheilus anshuiensis | reverse complement strand
GTGGGGTGAACTATTCCTTTAAGCAAATTTTTAAATGAATATCCATTATTCATTATGTAAATTATAATCTTGTGATGCCTGAACTCACTTTTCAGTTTTTAGCATTTTATTGCTTTATCTGTTTATTCAAACAATAAATGTGCAATTAAACTGAAAACTAAAAATAGGCCTAATTCCCCTCAACAGAAATATACAACTAAACTTCAGTAAACTTCAAACTAAAGCCCTATTCGGACTGGATTAGTTCCACAAGGGTAGATGGAATAATGTTAATTTACCACAGGACATCTGTAATATCAATGGCCAATTCGCACGGGATAAGAAATCTCAGTAAAACTACCAGAAGTGGGAGGAGTAACTCGATTTACACACCGCCGTCACCTCCGTCATCGTGTGCGTGCAACATCGATCAATTTATTCATTAAATTATGATAGGATTCCATTTGCAATAGGCACTTACCTAAAGCTAACAGAAGTTACATGCCTCTAACAAGTGCTTTCGACCTTTTTGATCTGAACGGTATGCATTGTCCAGTGGTGTAGTGGTGCCTGGAGAAGTGGGTATACTCTTAATTTAGCCCTAATTTTTTTTTAAGTGACCCAGCAAAGGATGAACACCCTGTGTTATAAACAGTGAAGTGTAAAACTAGTCTTGTACATTTAGTTCACCCCAAAATGGGCCAGTAGTATTTGCATATTGCCACTCTGCTGCTTGACTTCATGGGGTAAGTATCATTATGAAATCAAAATTAGCAACAGAAGAGGTGCCGATTTTGCAATAATTAAAATAAAAAAAAATAAATAGACTGCAGCAATTAACATTTTGTCAGACTAAACCTGCTGTCTTGACCTTACTGTACATGCTACTATACGGATCCATTCAGAATATTTAGACCAGCGCATAATCTAAAACACCTTCAGTCACTATCCAGTACAACACTCATGCTTTTAAACCAAATACACACCGAAAATATTAATTTACTGACATCTGGACTCGACTCTCCACAATCGTTGATGAAATAGGTTGGGTTTTCTCTGTATTAGAGCTGTTTTGAACTTACTGTTTGAATGCATTCGTTTACTGGATCCTTGGACTGAAAAGTTTACCGGTTTTTTAGATATTGTTTTTGTTCTAATGTACTGATTCAAATTAGTAATCAATAATTAATTATTATTTTACCACTTTGCGCGCCTCCCCTGACATGCTGTCACGCATGAACAGGCAGCATCTCGGTCACTGTCGGCAATCGGCATCCTCTCTGACTGGGGTCGGGGACGGAGCGGGCGCAATCATTAAACATATTTCAAACATATTTCCGCCACGTGGATACGCTGTTTCCGTTCAGATCAAATCACAACAACTTAGGGAACAGATCCGGCGTGACGCAGCTGACACAGAACAGCATATGTTGTTTTACGTCCAGCGGATATTTTCCAAAATGGCACCAGTGTGATGTGGAGGAGACGAATTATTGAATAAAGTCGTTCTTTTTTTTTTCTTTTGTGCACAAGAAGTAGTCTCGTAGCTTTACGTTTCTGGACTTGGGAACATTTCAGTTGCATTGCATTTTACAGATCTCCTTGCTACGTTTCTGGACTTGGGAACATTTCAGTTGCGTTGCTGTCTATGCAGGGTCAAACAGCTCTCAGATTCCATCAAAAATATCTTCCTTTGTTTTCCGAAGATGAGTCTTACAGGTTTGAAACGACATGAGGGTGAGTAATGACAGAAGGATAAGAACACGCAGTCTCATGAATAATTTAATAGACACCGACACGTCATCGATGTACTATAGTCCATTGCCATGTCACAGATTGTGACGTCAACACGATGTAGATTTTAAACCTGGAAGATGAAAATAGTGCAAAAAAAATTAAAATTAACCACTTTTCTCCAACAGTTAAAATTATTGGATGCTAACATTGTCTTCTATGATGTGCAACACAAACACCTCTGCTAAAATCTCAGAAAAAGTAGTCTGGGGTTTCATGACCCTTTAATGCGATTGGATTAGCTAGCTATTCATGTAGTGGACTGTCATGATTTTGTGCAAAGCCGACTGATAAAGAAGTGGGTATACGCCGTATGCCTGCGTATACCATCCACTACACCAGGGGTTCTCAACCTTTTGCAACTCATGGCCCACCAATGACTGTTTAAAAACATTCCGAGGACCACCTTTCCAAATATGATAGTATGAACACAGAATAACAGAAAATTCAAAAAGTACAATGATATACTCTGCTGTTAATCTGTTATGCCACTGTAGCAGACTAGGTCAAGTCAGCTACATCGATGAAAACTCTCCTTGTATAAAAAAAGACTTGGCAGGTTTACTTCGTAACCATTTATTCCTGTAACAATAACAGGGCAGGTATTCCAAATATGATTGTATGAACACAGAATAACAGAAAATTCAAAAAGTACAATGATATAATCTGCTGTTAATCTGTTATGCCACTGTAGCAGACTAGGTCAAATCAGCTATATAGATGAAAACTCTCCTTGTATAAAAAAGACTTGGCAGGTTTACTCCGTAACCATTTATTCCTGTAACAATAACAGGGCAGGTCAGACCAATGACTGGGTCAGACACAAGGGGAACACTCTTTTAACAAATTAATAATACATCCCCACATCCAGGCTAACATACCTAATTTATCAAATACAATTAGCGATATGAACATGACTGTTCTAAAAATACACACACAGCAGTCCAAATGTCTATCGTGTAGAGCAGGGGTTCTCAACCTTTTGCAACTCATGGCCCACCAATGACTGTTTAAAAACATCCCGAGGACCACCTTTCCAAATATGATAGTATGAAAACAGAATAACAGAAAATTCAAAAAGTACAATGATATACTCTGCTGTTAATCTGTTATGCCACTGTAGCAGACTAGGTCAAATCAGATATATAGATGAAAACTCTCCTTAAAGACTTACTCGGTAACCATTTATTCCTGTAACAATAACAGGGCAGGTCAGACCAATGACTGGGTCAGACACAAGGGGAACACTCTTTTAACAAATTAATAATACATCCCCACATCCAGGCTAACATACCTGTAACAACAGGTCAGACACACAAGAGGGGAACATTCTCTCTATTCATTAGCAGAAATGTTCAACAAAGTTCATTCACCCCAATTTACATACTGTAAGTGTAATTTATCAAATACAATTAGCGATATGAACATGACTGTTTAAAACAATCTTACATATTAAACAAACTTGAAGCATTACGTAAATGTTACATGTATTTTTTTTTTTTTACAATTCAACTGGAGAAAAACTGGACACGTTACTTATACCCCTTCCCACACATCCAAAAATGATTAAGTCTAACAGGTGTGTCACATGTCAATAACATAGTTTTCATCAACAACCACTTTAGGACCATTAATAAATCCCAACACATTAACATATTTACATGAACGGGTTTTGGAGTAGTTCACATGAGAAAAACCATATATACTGAGACAAACCTTGCTACAAAATGCATATTCTGCATACCCTCAGTGAGACACTTGGGCTTGCTTCTTGGAGATAATAAGATCAAGTCTTGGTGAAATGGGTGAGAGACTGACATGGAGAGTAGCATCCAAAGTAGCTTTCAGTTTGTTCCTTGCTTTTAATTTTGTGATAGTCACAGTGGAGAACCCTGACACACATAAGTATGTGGTGGTGAAAGGCAATAGAAATTTGATTGCCCGCTTTGACAGAGAGGGATATTCACTTGCAGCCAGTAACCAAAATTAATCAAGGTCAACTTGTGTGAGTTGAAGTTTTAGGCTACTGTCAGCTGATAGTTCCATTAGTTCATTTTCCAACACAATGGACAGAGCCATGTCTTCTGAAGCAGCTGCATCACCCAGTAACTCTCGACACATATCCACAGCACTTGGCAAAATAAGTTCCTCAGTGATAGTAAAGGCTTTCTTACTACGAGCAACACGAGTGGCAACCATATAGCTAGCTTTCAAGGTGACTTTTGATTGAGTTGATAACGATGTTATGACTTTTTGTTGAGCCTGAAGCCCATCTTTTTTCCTTTGAAAATATTTTTTTGGCTTCCCAACACAGCCCGGGTGTTTTGAATTCAAATGTCTCTGCAGCTTTGATGGTTTTAGCGCCTCATTTGACAAAATGTCTCCACATTCAACACACTGTGCCTTCAGCTTAGTCTCAGTACCTGCCCTTATAAAACCAAATTTAATGTATTCAGCGTCGTATTTCCTCACCACACACTTCGAAGCTTTTACTTGCACAGGTCTGTCTCCCAAATCTGCTTTTCTTTTCAGAAAATGATCCATATTACAGTAACGTAGTTACTGCATCTGATCGAACAAACGTTCAATCTGACGTTGTGACGTGATTGGTGTTGCGATATTTAAATATAAATGAGCTTTTAGATAATGCATCTTGACTTGACTTGAGTGTTTTTGATCATATAAATTCATAAGAACAATTAGATAATTACAAAATAACAAGATTTGTCAATTAAAAAATAAATGAAAATTAATTTGGGTTAGTCTACCACTGCCTACACAGCCCACCAGATGGCACTCGAAGGCCCACTAGTGGGCCGCGGCCCACCGGTTGAGAATCACTGGTGTAGAGTATCTCACAGTCGTTGTGGATTAAGTGAACATAAACAGGTGGGTGAAAACTGAATGTGTGTCAGTATTACATGCATGCCTTCCGTCTTAAAGGGACAACATTTCTAATTAAAGGGTTAGTTCAACAAAAATTTAAATTAGGCTGCGTTTTACTCACCCCCGAGGCATCCTAGGTGTATATGACTTTCTTCTTTCAGACGAATCCA
>NW_015560618.1:1968874-2007560 GCF_001515605.1 Sinocyclocheilus anshuiensis | reverse complement strand
TGTCAACAATTCGTCTAGCCACGGTGTCATCGGAAAGTGGTATTGACTGAATTTTGGTTGCAGCTGCATCACCCAGTAACTCTCGACACATATCCACAGCACTTGGCAAAATAAGTTCCTCAGCGATAGTAAAGGCTTTCTTACTACGAGCAACACGAGCGGCAACCATATAGCTAGCTTTCAAGGTGATTTTTGATTGAGTTGATAACGATGTTATGACTTTTTGTTGAGCCTGAAGCCCATCTTTTTTCCTTTGAAAATATTTTTTTGGCTTCCCAACACAGCCCGGGTGTTTTGAGTTCAAATGTCTCTGCAGCTTTGATGGTTTTAGCGCCTCATTTGACAAAATTTCTCCACATTCAACACACTGCGCCTTCGGCTTAGTCTCAGTACCTGCCCTTATAAAACCAAATTTAATGTATTCAGCGTCGTATTTCCTCACCACACACTTTGAAGCTTTTGCTTGCACAGGTCTGTCTCCCAAATCTGCTTTTCTTTTCAGAAAACGATCCATATTACAGTAACGTAGTTACTGCATCTGATCGAACAAACGTTCAATCTGACGTTGTGACGTGATTGGTGTTGCGATATTTAAATATAAATTAGCTTTTAGATAATGCATCTTGACTTGACTTGAGTGTTTTTGATCATATAAATTCATAAGAACAATTAGATAATTACAAAATAACAAGATTTGTCAATTAAAAAATAAATGAAAATTAATTTGGGGTAGTCTACCACTGCCTACACGGCCCACCAGATGGCACTCGAAGGCCCACCGGTTGAGAATCACTGCATTACACCACTGGCATTGTCATATGCAGAAAACATTCGAGGTTTGTCACAGACTTGCCCCACCGCCTAGAATGCAACTTCATGCTTTTTCAAGCGTGGAAAAGACATGGAAAACTACTTTTAAATAACAAATTATGGAATATTTACGTACATACTTACAGCTGGTCTATTCGCACGGCATTAGTATTACCTGAGGTAATAGAATAATAGATAAAAGTCGCCGTAATCTTTACTGACATCGTCCGTAATGATTACTGAGATGGCACATTCGGACGGGACTAAATTCACTGGGAAGCTCTTGTAAAAATTACTTTACCCCACCTCTCCATGTAAAACTAATCCCGTCCGAATAGGGCATAAGACAATTATCAACTGAGACATTCAAGTTAATTATTTAGCATATACATCCTCATAGCTTCATGTTAACAAATTAGCCTAGTTTGTCAATTTGTTGGTCGGAAGTACCCAGAATTCTTCTTTACATCTTTTTTGTAATGACCTGGACACAGTATTAAATGAAAACTTTAAATATCAATTGTGTGTGAAACTCTGAGAAACAACACTGGCATTAAATAACTCCAAGAATCTTGAGAGCAGAGGACTTCATAATCTGTTCAGACAACCATCCATATGAGCAAATCCACTCACCTGTTGGGTACTGAGCATCATATTGAGATCCTGAGGGAGGAGGTCTGGCTGGCTCTGGATAGAAGAGCTGGGGCTGCTGTTGTGGATACATCTGTGGCGCACCTCTGGGCATGACTGGCACCTGCTTGGGCATGGGTAAGTGCTCCGCCCTGGGGTGAGGCACAGGGTGGGGTGTCAGGGCCAAGCTAGATTTATCCAAACTTAAGAAAAACAAGAGGAAGAAATGAGTCAGTGGTAACATGTTGTTCCTTCCTGTTAAATCCAAACCTACTAAGCACAACTTCTCACTATCTCAGCACTTTTGCTGTCTCTCTTGCAGTCTAAAGAATTCAGATACTGTAGTCATAACAGAAAAGCAAGGAACGAGAAGTCAAACTGAGAAACAAAGGCTTACGAGTCGGGTGGCGACCCAGGAGCACTCAGGCTAGTGGCATCCATCTTGGGCTTGAGTAAGAGGTCATATGTGGAGGGGTCTGTGCCTCTGGGGATGAGCTGGGGAAGAGGGCCCCCGTTGGTAAACGTAGAGGCCTTACGCCCAGGCTCCAGCGGGACCACCTCCTCAGGCAGCAGGCCAGGGGTGCAGGGCACTCGTGCAGCAAGACGTTTGTTCATTTTACGGTACCTGCAGAGTGAACACCAAATGAGATTCTGATTATTAAACAAGCTTGTGGTTTAACACTAACCAGACATACAACGGCGCTCACTTTTCCAGCTCCTCCTGAGAATGGGCGAAGGTACAACTGGCTCCTCTTGGACAGCCTCCTTTCTGCTTCATATCTCTGCACATGTACGTCTTGTATTTGCTGTGCTGTGGTGGCTGCTGCGTGTCGGCACCCTTCTTGCTGTGGTTCTGGATGAAGTCCACTAGGCCGTGCACCACCGTCTTTACCGCCACCAGCCCCTTCTCCAGCTGCTCCCAGGTAGGAGGAGGAGCATCTGAATAAAGATGAACCAAAGCAAAACTGATCACAGAACAGAACAGGAGCATGTTACTAATTCACTCTAGGGGTGGGCGCCATGACCTTAAACCTTAAATTACAGTGGGAGTAATTTCATACAAATTTATTTTCACAGTATATATCAGAATATAGTTATTTTTAAATTCACACTAAAAGCACCGCACATATTTTAAATTTTGTAACATTATTATTATTGCATTATTAATTACATTTTTTTTTAATCTTTTCGAAAGAAGTCTCTTATGCTCAACAAAGCTGAATTTATTTAATCCAATATACATACAGTAGCCGGGTTTCCATCCAAAGTTGCGAATTTAACTTGTGCGCAAAATTGAAATATCGCATAAAACATTTGCAAATAAACACCGTTTCCATCCGAGTCAAAGAGAACAAAATCGTCACTCATCGTCACTATCATTATATCGGATCCGTGCATCAGGTCTTAAAGGGACAGCGGCCTATAAATACTGCTGCTGTCATTAATGATCATCAAACAACAAAACAGCTATGATAAAAATCTATATTTAATTTAAACAGTGAACACTATGCAGTGTTATTACATTTCTGTATTTGAATACTACCAACCTTATTTAATTTGTAACATTCTGTTGTATTTATCTATGCTTGTAATTTGTGTATTTGTTCTTATTTTTACTGGCTGTCCTCTTGTCTCTTTAATCATGTTTAAACTTTCTTAGTTAATCTAGTAGTATTTGCTGTGGTATCAAAGTACTTCGCTTTAAGTAATAAATGGAAAGCAAGTTAAATATTTTTTTTGATCCGATCCGTGGGTCAAAAACCGTAATGTGATCCGAACCGTGAGATTTGTGATCCGTTGAACCACTAGTAACAGTTCTGGGAGGCAATTATACAGAAATATGTTGATGACAGATTTTGCTCAGACATTTCAAAATGACCATAACATTTCAGATGCTGAGGAACGAGATTGGTCCACTGGTTAGGTTTTGCCATCCCATAGCGCAGACACATGACTTTTTGATGCGCATGGAGGAATTTACTCAGCAAATGCGTTTCCATCTCCTTTTATTTGCATTAAAGGTCCCCTGAAATGCTTAGAAACACGCAGTGTTACTCTATGTGTTGACGTCATTTTAACTTAAACAGGAAGACAGGGCTGGACATATCAAGCAGCCCCGCCCCTTTTTAAAATAGCCAATAGCGTTCGTGGCGCTTCAGATTCTAGAGAGCATTTGATTGGTCAGAAGATTTGATGAGAAGATGAAGTACGATGTGATGTCAAAAAAATCGTTGAGCCATTTTGGCGGAAGTGACGAACTGCAAGCTTTGAATGCTTATATCTTCTAAATGCACATTTTGTCACTGTTTTGGAGCACACTGCCTTATAGATAACCTTAAGACTAACATATTGATACTAACACCCAAAAAAAACTTTAATTTTGATTTCATGGGGACTTTAACCCTTTTTCGCACAAGTCAAAATGTTTTTGTGGTGTTGTAAAATATATTAAATTAATCATCAGAAATTCTACTTGTAATGATTTTCTCGTGTTTAAGGTAAGTTTGCCTTTCTGTTTTAGAGTTCTGATTTTTAATACTTTGGTCCGTGTGCATTTCGATAGTTTGATTCTTGTTTGCGTGACTCATTATACTGTACATTGTCGTTCATATTAATCACATAACCTCATTAAAGTTAACTTTAGCGGTCACAGTGAGTGATATCTCAGCGAAAATGTTTTCAATAGTTCAGAGATTCACAAAGCTGTTTTTCAGTCTGTCGTAATAGAGAGAGTTTAGAGCAATAACTTTGTAGTAATCTCATGAATTGTCGTGTTTTGTCGCTATGCTAAACTAACATACTACCTAACCCTAAAGCACCTTTATTGCCACCAGCGATTGTGTTTTATAGGACTAATTTTGAAAAGTGTGAATAGAAAGTGTTAGTAAAAGTGTTTTTACGCTTCTTTATGATGGTATTCAACTTATAGTTAATTCCAGTCCAGTCTTGTCAGTTATATCTTTTCTTTTGCTCAAACAATCTGTAATTTGTTGGTTAAAAAGCAAAGTCTTATGAACACATGTTTCTATCAACAGGAAGGCTTTGGATTCACTGCAGAATAAGCCAGAGTGTAAGTTGAGGACCATACAGAAGGAGTGATTGGTCTAATTCTCATATTCAGGCAAGCATAAATCTATGCATAGATTTGCATGATATAACATTATTGTTGTTATTTTTACCTATTCTTCACTGCATAATATAAAATTGTGGTAGACAAAATGAATACAGTTTATGTGGTTATATTAATCAAAAAGAAATTAGCAATGTTTACATAATCATAGGGAGTAATATATATTCATAAAACTAAGTAAATGGGACATCTCGATCAAAACATATATAATAAAATCTACTTATTTACTTCAGTAAATAGTAGGATTTACTTAATATTTTTATAAATGCAAGGTTCCTGTCTATAAAATAATAAATAAACTTTACTTAATTACTTTAAATAAACACTTTTAAATTAAATATAATTACGTAATATTTACTTAATTAGGGTGCAATTAGATTTAATTTCTTCATGAATGTTAAGTTTAGTAAGTAGATTTTACTTAATAATAGTGAGTAAGTTGTACTTGATATTAGAGCAGTAAAATTTACTTCAAATGTGTTCGTGCAATTTGTTACCAACATTTTTTTAAGTAAATCTTAATAGTTCTTTTTTTCAGTGCACCTCAAGCAAGCGTAAAAACTTTTTTGCGAATTAAGGGATTTTTATTCGAAATTTGCGGTTTCCATCACTCGTTTCTGATGCGATACTTCAAAATGCGCATAAAAACAGGGTGATGGAAACATACCTAGTAAAAACACTAATATTGTTTAATTTACTACAATTAAAAAAAACTGCCTTCTACTGTAAACTATTTTAAAATTTAAATTCATTCCTGTGATGGCAATTAGCATATACATTTTCCACAGCAACTTCTCCAGTCTTAAGTGTCACATAATCCTTCTTAAATCATCCATGTGGAAATCACGATACATTTTTTTCAATTCTTTAAATAAATTGAATAAATGTCTTCACTGTCATTACATATTCCGTCATACCGCTAAGCTTTAATTCAGTTTCTCAGATGCTCAGTCATCATATTAGGTTTGTCTGTCTTAACACACCTGGACTGGGGTCAATGCTAGCAAGCAATTCGAGGTGAGGTCTCAGTCGGTTGAGATTGGCAGGGTCACCCGTCCTCTGCAGCGCGATGGTCAGCTCCTGCACACTCTGAGCAAATGACGCCGGGGTCTGCAGCTAAAAGACGAACAGTCATATTCCCTTGATTCATTATTCTGAAACAAAATACTACTTCTGGCATTTGAAAGAGTACAAACAGACAGCCATTATACCTTGTCAATAATGGACTGCATGTGAGACTTATGAGACTGGTCTCCATACAGCAGAGAAGACCACTGATCGGGGGCGATGCGGAGGCCTCCCTCCATTGCGATTTGAACAATCTGAGAGTCGTGTTCCCTCCGAAGTGCCTCATATGTGCGGAACTCCTCTTTCAACTGCATTAGCGATGAATCCTCATCTCGCTTAGTCACCTATGATACAGAAGAGATTCAACTGAAACCTCAGAACTACAGCTGTTAATGTTATTGCAAATAAGCTGTCGAGGTGCTGAAAAAGTTCATTTGCACATTAAGAACATCAGAATCTAAATAATCCCAACAGATCTGGATATGAATTAGAAAACATAATTGCAAAAAAACATCTCATCAGATGAGATCAAGTGCACAATAAAAGGCACCTAACCTTGAAGCAGGAGGCACGGTAGAGGAGCTGAACTACATGTCCAATACTGGTTTTGGAGGCCTGAGGAAATCTTGGTTCTAGTCTCTGCACCACAAAGAGGACCAAAACCTTCCTGGAAAGAGCGGATCCGTCTTCCAAGGCCAACAGCACCAGCTTTAGTGCCTCCTCCTGCATGGCTGTAGATAAAAAAAGGGTCACATATAAGACACCAGAAGTTCCACAAGACCAAATTTTGGCAATGACCATTCGTGTTGGTGTGAACAGGATTTAAAGCGTCATCTTACCGGGGCCCAGGAACTGGCAGCCTCTGGCTCTGACAGCAGCCCACAGGTTGGAGGAGAGCTGCTGGGGGTTTTGGTGCTGCAAAATGAGCTCAGTAACAGTTCTTTCGCCCAGAGAACGGGCCGCCCGCATGGCCCTGACCCGTCCTTCCTCTTCCACCAGCTGACAGTGCACCAGAGTCACCAGCTTCCTCTGCATGGGGCGGCTCAGCATGCTCTGAACAGCATTACTTAACCCCACTCCTAGATACAGCCAAAAATATGCATCAATCACTTGGCCATGCCCATTATACTGGCTTATATGGCATGAAATAAAGCTATTTTCTAAATGTATCTTATCAATCATTCTGTGATTTGTCTGAACAGGTTTCATTTAAAAAATAAAAAAAATTGTGAGGAGGCATTTTTTAATCATTATACAGGTGCATCTCAATAAATTAGAATGTCGTGGAAAAGCATAGCCCATGTTGCTTGAAGTCCAGTGTTAAGTTTCCACAGTTTGTGATGATTTGGGGTGCAATGTCATCTGCTGGTGTTGGTCCATTGTGTTTTTTGAAAACCAACGTCACTGCACCCGTTTATCAAGAAATTTTGTAGCACTTCATGCTTCCTTCTGCTAGCCAGCTTTTTGAAGATGCTGATTTCATTTTCCAGCAGGATTTGGCACCTGCCCACACTGCCAAAAGCACCAAAAGTTGGTTAAATGACCATGGTGTTGGTGTGCTTGACTGGCCAGCAAACTCACCAGACCTGAACCCCATAGAGAATCTATGGGGTATTGTCAAGAGGAAAATGAGAAACAAGAGACCAAAAAATGCAGATGAGCTGAAGGCCACTGTCAAAGAAACCTGGGCTTCCATACCACCTCAGCAGTGCCACAAACTGATCACCTCCATGCCACGCCGAATTGAGGCAGTAATTAAAGCAAAAGGAGCCCCTACCAAGTATTGAGTACATGTACAGTAAATGAACATACTTTCCAGAAGGCCAACAATTCACTAAAAATGTTATTTTAATTGGTCTTATGAAGTATTCTAATTTGTTGAGATAGTGAATTGGTGGGTTTTTGTTAAATGTGAGCCAAAATCATCACAATTAAAAGAACCAAAGACTTAAACTACTTCAGTCTGTGTGCACTGAATTTATTTAATACACGAGTTTCACAATTTGAGTTGAATTACTGAAATAAATGAACTTTTCCACGACATTCTAATTTATTGAGATGCACCTGTATAACTCAATTTTCTAGTAAAATGACTGAAACAGTGATGTTTAATTAGTGCTTGTCTGTTGACATTCTAACTGTCAGCAACTATTTCTTTCCCACACCGTCAGTAAGATACAGCATTTCAATTTTATCATTAAATTTAAACAAAATTCTTAAATGTATCATATCTTATGTAATTGTTCAATCAGCGTTTCAACAGCAGAAAGATGTCATGTAACATTACATTTCAATATCCACAGCTCATTAGTTAGCTAGAATATATAACTCTAGAGAGGAGCGTTTTGCTAAATATGCACTACATTACAAATTCAATGTAATTTCACGTAACCTGTTAGTGATATCTTCATTATTTAATGGAAGTTTGAATGTTTGATGTCATGATTTATGAACTATTACAGCTACACTTTAAATGCTTATATTCAAACAATGAATTGGAGTAGAAACATCTTATCATTAGAACGTTCATACCAAACTGACTAATATGAAATTGAAAGGTTTGTATAAAATTCAACATTTATTATTTGAATGTTGATTCTTACATTTGATTAACAAACAGATTATTAAATAAACTATTTATTTTCTTTTTTGGCTAAATTAAAAATCTGATTTAGAAAAAAATGTAGATTTTTATAAAATTCACTGAATTGCATAACTACTTTTAAGAGCATATGTGAGCATGTCAGTTACCTCGTGCACTGCTGAGTGGTTTGAGGTAGAGGGCCAGCTCCTCAACACACTGCCGTGCCTCATCATAATGCTTGGTGTCCTCTGGACACGTAATGAGCGCCACAGGTTGCTGTTTGGACACCTGAGAGAAAAAGACAAATTAAATGAAGCACACAGTGAGAGATCTGAAAAACTGTGGTTATGCTTAGGGCTGTGCTATTGAGGGAGACGACTGCACTACCGCAGCGGTAGCGCACCACCACAATGGCATGATACCATTGGCGGTGGTGTGCAAAAAATAAAATGATCATAACTGAACACAATTTAAGTACAAAGCTTTATTTACAAAAGAAACAACACTTTAGCAACTAAATATTGCAAATATGGAAACACTTGTTGCTGCCGTGTGTTTTGAGTTTGAGCTCCGTCAAGTGGTTCGTCTGGTCAGAGGAGAACTGGCCCCCCGACTGAGCCTGGTTTCTCCCAAGGTTTTTTCTCCATTCTGTCACCGATGGAGTTTTGTTTCCTTGCCGCTGTCGCCTCTGGCTTGCTTAGTTGGGGACACTTCATTTCCAGCGATACCGTTGACTTGATTGCAAAGATACTATTTAAACTGAGCTGGATGTTGACATCACTGAATTCAATGATGAACTGTCTTTAACTGAAAAATTTGTGTTTACTATTGTCATTTTGCATTATTGACACTATTTTCCTAATTAATGCTGTTCAGTTGCTTTGACACAATCTGTATTGTTAAAAGCGCTATATAAATAAAGGTGACTTGACTTGACTTGGATTTGTGCTGAACGAGGGGTACGTCAGCCCATGAATTTATGTTGGCGCTGAATTGTCTTGTGATCTGATCACCGGATTTCCCCACAAATGGAAAACTGAACTACACATGGAATCACTCGTTTCTCTTCCCAAAACAATCACTCACAAAAAAAAAAAAAAAAGACTAAGGGTGAGATGTATTTATTTAGGCTATATAAGTATTCATTAGTAATTTTACTGGTCACAGTGTGTGTTTGTAGGCTTCAAAAATATCTTGTTTTTCACTCTCTCTCTCCTCATATTTGATTTGAACACCGTTGGTATTAATTAGGCAAGGTAAGGAACATTAAATTTATCTGCAGAATGCAATTTACACACGCTGTTAATTTAGTTTGTAGATTAAATGTTTTGCTTTTGTGAAAGATAAGATCTCTCTTCCAAACTTTAAATATCATCAGTTGCTTTGGAATATCAGGAAAAATATGAAACCATAAAAGATAGAGAACTGCTTGTTTTCCCCAGCAAAGTGCAGACCGGGTATATACTTTTATCTTGGTTGGGAAACAAACTTAGTTGGCGTAGTTTGGCTGAAACCTCACCAAATTTTTGTGTAATTGTGCTTTCCATGCTCAAGGATGCCATATTGTTTAATTTTTATGTAATTTGCGCAAAAAATACTCTATGTATAAGAAAATTCATAGATGTGCGTTACACAATCTGAATGAACGCCTTGTAAACAAGAAACCATGCGATGTTATTTTGGCATCGAGTCTTTAGATCTAGCATTCTGCATGCTTTAAATCAGACACTGGGATGAAGTTTGGAAGGATACCATTTTTTTTAACGAATTAACAACAGAGAGAGAAATTGTGAATGTGAATTTCCTACATCTGTGCAGTTTGCCTCTAATAATACTGAAGTTGCAAGTTTATTTACTTCAAAAACATACAATGTCATTATAGCTTTTAGTATGCCATCAAAGCCATTTTATTAATACATATCATGTCGGTAGTGTTGACAAAAAATATTTCTGTTCTCCTGAATGTTTTTGTGTGTGCGCAGTGTGATCTCAGATCTCTGTGAGTGCTTCAATGCAGAACATTATTATAGAATGGTGATTAAACTGACAAAAACTAAACCAAAACACTGCAAAACCACCAGTGGTTGGCCCTTTACCACCACGGTGCTTTAAAAATCACTACTATCAGAGCCCTAGTTATGCTATTCAGTAAACACGGTTGAAATGCCTCACCTGACCACCGACCAGCTGTAAAAGGGCTGAGTTGACGGGCAGCTGCTCGATGTCAGTATTGATGGCCGTCTGGTCAAAGGGACAAGCCTTGCGGTGCAGCTTGTTGAGGCACATCTTGCAAACGGTGTGGCCGCAACCCAGACTGATGGGCCGACGCACCGTCTCCTCGAATGTCTGGGTGCATATGGGGCACAGTAAAAACTCTGTCCATTGTGGAGCTTGTACAGGCATTGTAGCAAGGTTGTTCTACATGTAAACAAGGGTGGGGGGGTTTCTCTTGGGTGTGCGTGCGACTGGGTGTGTCATTTAACAAAAAGGGAATAATAGATGGGGAAAAAAAATGAAAGATTCCACTGGAATCAAAAAATCTTCTGAACACAGGAGTTCTTAAATAAGTTCACACGTCCCGGGTGATCATCACATGGTGTGAAACCTGAAACCTGGAACAAAAGAGATGCAGTTGATGATTAATCTGACAAATATGGAAATTAGAAAACAGTCTATCTTTAGTAGTGGGTTCACATGATGCACATTATTAACCAACACAATTACACAGTAAAATACAGGAACCAACTGACGCATTGTCAATCAACCACGTCTGGCAGCTGTTGCTACCCAAACAAACAAAAAAGCTAACAAAAAGACTACGGTTTAAATATTTATTATAAGAATAAATTGTTGACACCCTATTGAGGCAGAATCATTTCTTAATTTCTGAAAAGCATTTGTGTTGAGCTTTGTTTGTTTGTTTTTAATGCAAGGGTCAATTTTAAGATTTTGGCCTATTCTGCTTCTATAAGATGTCTTCTTTCAGATTAGTGGAAATAATTTTTTTAAATTTCCTTACACTTGATCTATTCGCAGCAGCACTTACTCCAAACTTTAGTTTCATTGCTATCTACATTCTAATGGTTTTCAAAAAGAAGTTTGATCATGTAGCCTATAATTTACCTGATTTATAAAACATTTTCCCCAGCAGATATTTTCTCCTTTATGGAATGATAAAAAGAGATTCAAAATCCTCTATGTAAAACCTTTTACTCTGTAAACAAAACGAAAGAAGAATTTTGAACCTTGCTTTATCCAGACTTTTTGTTCTCGTAATGTATGCTAATTAGTGCGTACTTAATTAGACAATAGTTAAGTAGCATATTAAAACATAACATTTCAGAAAACTTGTATTATAAATCAGTTGTCTGAAGAAAAAATATGATGGTATTTATTAGTTAAAATTGCTACCCTATTTACCTGTGGTATTTTGCCTCAAGTAAACAGGCTACCCACAGCTAACGTTAACTCGTCTGTCAATAAACTCAACTTCACACAGTTCATAATTTTGAATGTTATAAGCATTACTTTTACTCGTATGTACATGTTTGATAGCAACATGCACAATTAACACCATTTACCTGCTAAAAATAAACCAAACTTGTTAAGTTTAATATTGTTCTCCGCTGTCCATCTCCATTAGCTATCGAGCTAACACAATGCTCTCTGGCTCCTATCTGGACTGAATACGCTAATAGCATACACACAGTCAAATTTTTACAAGGATTGCGAGTATAGACAATGAGTTAAACCGTGTTTTTTTGCACATTTCCTAATGTATGAGGTGAAACAAGCGTAAATCACATGATAAAGGCGAAATTTATAGATTTTACGGGATATCTGTTTAGGCTAAAGCACAAGAGATCCCTCGATTATGTAACACGGCAACCGCTAAACCTGACCAAAACACTAGATTATTATCCACCCCACTCTCAAAACACTTTAGCGGACACATGACATGTGGTAAGAATAGACGCAAATACACAATCACTTGGATTACTGTAAATAGCTATTTTTGTAAGCGGAGGCCCGTGTAAACACAGCATTCAGTTCAGCTCCCTAAGCTACACTGGCTGCCGAATTGCTATTTCAACCGAATACACGGCTGAAATCCAAATTACTGACGAAGACAACGCCAAAATCTGCATATGGCACGAACTAACCACCAAGTAAGCCCCAAACCTGACTGAAAACACAAACAACTAGCTCAAGCCAAAGCTACACAAGGCTAGCCGGGCGGCTAAATGTTACAAGCGTGCTATCAGATTAGCCGTTAGCAGCCGTGTGCGGTCCACACCCAGAAACGAACACATAATGCACGCAAAATGCGCTACTCTGCAAGCCACATGCGCAAAATAACAAATGCACACTCACTCATTCTTACTGTGTATCGGCTATCTTCATCTTTTCTTAAGAAAACGCTTGATTATTTCCTCGGTCGCCATGTCGACCGTTATAACGGGTTGCCGAAGTAGCTCGGGAGTTCCTCGCGTAAAACTGCCAGCAGCAGCCAGCGGCGGCACTCGAGCTGATCGAGGAACAGAAGAAACTGTTGAGTACCGAGGCGCCTCCTCTGGCGGAGCATCGCGCTGCAGTCGGGCTCATGGTGAAAACACGTGCAGCTATGGAAGCTCAATTCCGCCACACAGAAAAACAGTGCTTTGGTAAAGCATAATTGTGACATAAAGTCAAAAGAATGATACAAAACGTGATGACATAGTAAGTAATGTTTATGAAATGAAAAGTGACGATTATGATATAAAAAGACAAAATGATGACATACTAACCCAAATGTATTACATAAAAAGTGGAAATTATGACATAAAAAGTCATAATAAGCACATAAATGTCATTTATAAAATGAAACAGAATTTTAATATAATTAATACAAAAAAGCAAAATGATGACATTAAAGGTCATATTAGATAAAAAGACAAAATTATAAGTCATAATTCTGATATAAATGTCCTGTTTAAAAGACAAAAGTTAAGACATAAAAAGTCACAATTATGACAAACAGATGAAATTATGATATATTAAGTCATATTTATGAAATAAAAAAATAAATTATAAGATAAAAGTCAAAATTATATATATTAAAAAAAGTATAAACTTTTTACTTCTTAATTCGGACTTTTTATGTCATCGTATACTTTTATGTCATAATTATGATTTTCTAAAGCATTTTTTTCCTAATAAATGGGCTTCCAATATGAAACATTTGCTCAACAACAGCACATATTTCAGATTCATTGTGAAACAGTATAATTCTTTTTCACAGCAAGCCAAATTTCAGTACAAAAATAAGCACAAAAAAATTAAATGAAAGTGAAAAATTATAAACCAAACGGAAACATACAGAAACATATAAACGCATTAACAATTTTTGGAATTTTTAATATTAATTGTTAACATTTATATTGGAATTTAACAAATTTGGAAAATGTTTTATGTATAAAATGCCATTATTTTTCACCTAAATATAGGCCTGTATCTAGTTTACATTACAAATTATTACGTTCTGGTCTAATTGTCTAACATGTTCAGTGCTTTTTATATGTATTTAAGCATTTAAGTGTTAAATATTAATTTAAATACTAAATATTGATTACTTATGCAAATGGCATAAGAGGGAGTGCATATAGGGAGTGGGTTTTGTATCTCTGTGTTACAGACATTAAAATATAATACAGCCTCATGAATATTATGATTATAAAACAATCAACTAGGACATAGTATTTTAGTTTTTTTGTATTTGTCAATACTGGAAAATGTTCAAGTTTCCCAGGCAGATTATCTTTTTGTACAATTGCAATCACTAGCGTCTCTCAAAATACTTGATCTATCACATGTGACCTTTACATATGAGTGCACTTTTTAAATAACATTTCTGTGAATTGTACCAACTTATGCAATGAAATGCTGCAGTTGACATCAAAGGAATTAAAGTACGCATTTATTTTCCATTTTTGTCTAATCCGTCTGATTTCTGTGGGGATTAACAGACCAATCATGAATATTGAGTGAGCGCTCATAGGTTAGAGATGGAATCTACCACCAGTGGATGTACAGTGATCGGTGCTGGTGACAGCTGAACGAAGAGGAACATCATGGGAGTAATTCCTCATATCAACGGTTAGCATTTGTTGTTGGTTTCGGCCATTGAAGTATTACTGGGCAAGGAGAGACAGGAATGATTCTGTATGTTGGGTAAATGCGATTTATTCAACTGAACCTGTGAAATGTAACAGACTCGAATGGACCATCAGTGAAAGTAAGGTAAGATATCATACAGTATATAATATTATATCATGTATTAGGTCAATATTATGTCATAATAATGTAATGACATTGATGTTGATGTGTGTGTGTGTTATAATTATAAATTCTCCATCACAGTTTGTATCACAACAAATATTTATTTTAAACAATATTTCATAAATCTTATTTACAAAGCATCCTTCTCTATATCATCTCTGTCATGGTTAACCTAAACCTATGCAGAAAGTATACAATATTTTACTTCTTATAACTTAATTTTAGGTACTAATACATACAAACTGTAGATCTGTCTATACTTACAGTTCAGAAACCTGTGTCAGTAAATTTTGAGATCAGTTTTCTATTAGGGACTGATAAGTCAGTATTGTAACAGTCAATTCACTATACATCCATTGCGATATATTTTTCATCATCTTAAACAGTGTAACCTTGTCATGAACTTATCTTCATTTTAGATCTCTTGTTGTGGATAATCTATGAAAGTATTGGTATTATGCAAACTCTTACATAGTTTGTTGTGCGTAAGAGGGATTCAAGAATATTTAATCTACTAACATGGAATCCATAAACAGCGGCTCTGCAAAACCTTCCTCTTCATCTGGTTTAAATTTGTGTCTGGCATTTTTTTTCTCTTTAAAGTGTGCAAAATGGATGAGGAGACAGAGGATCTCTCTGAGACACAACCACTAAGAAGTCTGGCTGACCAAAGTGCTGAGCTACTAGATGATCCTCAAAGTGGACCCTCCGCCAATATATTAAAATCCAAAGCATCTCTCCCCTCCTGCTCCCCTGCCCCGGGTTCGGCAGTTTCTGCCCTGCAATCCAAAGTCAAAGCAGTGTCCCAGAGAAAGTTAAAGGGGACGGAGAGAGATGATCTATTACCAGAGGGTTCTGCAGAAGAATCAGTGAAGAAAAATCAAGACGATGAAGCACTGTCTACTTGTCAAACAGAATACACTGAGCAGAGCAATAAGCCAAACGCTGGCGATAAAGACGTGCTGGAACCCAACTCTGGGATGCAAGGAGAAAAAGAGACTTGCAACAAAAATGGGAAAGACAGCACATCTCAAGGTGCACCAGAAATGTCCTGTGGGCTTGGTGAAGGGTCTAGCCTGGAAAACATTGCAGTGGTTGTAGCTGGTGAGCCTCTAGGAGACATCGCAATGAAGTCAACGACGTCTTCTCCCAGGCACTGGGCTCCTCCCAAGGGCTTTTGGCGAGTGGCACGACCAGAGACGTTACTTCTTAATTCAGAGAGTTCTTCCACACTGGCGACTCCAAAAGATGTGCCACCCACAACTGAGGAGGGTCCGAAACGGAAGCCAAAACTAAAGACTGTGGGTGTTGTTGTTCACAAGGAGCTGCAAAGGTCTGACAGCTTGGAAAGTGCTTTTCGTAAGTGTCTCCAGAAGGAGATTGCAACAACAGATCCAGTTGGTGGGCTGTGGAAGACAGACAGTTGGGAGACTGTGTGCTCCAGGGGAGAGTATTTGTCTATTGCAGAGAAAGTCGAGATGAACAAGACAGACCTGAACAAATACCAAGTTGATGCTATTGAGATCAATACTTCCATGCATCCAGAGGGACAGTATCAACCACCAAAGGAGCCACACAGAGGTAATGCCTTAGATCAAAGGGATAGTTCGCCCAAGAATGAACATTCTTACCTCATGTCATGACTTAGTTTCTTATGTGGAACACAAAAGAAGATATTTAAAAAAATCTCTTAAAGTGAATGGTGTCCAATCTTGTTTGGATCCCAGCGTTCTTCAACATATCTGTTTGTGTTCGTTTAATTACCTTGTGCAGTTTTTCACTGTATTTATGATTTAACCAGCATTAATCACCCATGGGTCACTGAGCCAAAAAATCACAGCAGGGAGGTTGGTATGATCTCTCAGAACAGATGTGGCTGCCTGTCACCGTAATTACAGATGAGGGGGAAGGGTTTGGGAGAAAGTGGAGCAGTGGACATAACGGTGTTTTAATACCGCACAACATAGGGATAGATAGGCTGAAATCTGCCAGCTTGGTTTTCTGGAGTGTTGTGTAACAGCAGGACTACAGGATATTGGTTCAGTGGGTTTGTACTATTCTTCCACTTGCATGTAGTATCCTGTTGAAAGGAATGATCAGATGTTGAGTCTGGTCTTGTAGCGAATGGCCGTAGCGGACTCATTGAAATTATATAACACATACCAAATGGGGTTGAGTTCATTATTCAACAACAGTATGTGTTTTTGTACAGATTTACCTCCCTACAAAGTAGGTGAATGGGACTCAGCAATCATCACAAAGGACCCTGTGTTTAACTATAGGTAAGACACATTGTCCTCAATCAAGCACATTATTGAATACGGTTGTTCATTTGCACTCAGCTGTGGTAGACCTCTGTCAGAATACAAATCCATGTGAAAGACAAAAATCTCTTCATTTAAAGATTAGGGCTTGCACATAACATGCCCTTGAAAGAGATTACATAAAACAGATTTAAGCTTCTGACATTCTGTATGTTCATTTCTGATTTGTGGGAAGTATGGTGCAAGTTCATCATATTGACAGTCTAATGTTCATGGAAATAATAGGGAGTAAGCCTTTTTTAAATGGCTGTTGAGACATGAAAACATTTGACAAAATAGTTCATAGCATTTTGAATAATCATTACACTTACTCAGGAGAGTGTAAAATGTATTTTCTGCTTTGGACAGACCGCTGATCTCCACTGCTGAAGTAACTCTTAGTCCACGTCATGAACAAGCAAAGCGTCTGTTGGAAAGAGCTCGATTCAAAGCACGTTCTCAAAACCCTAAGAGTGAAACCCCCACCTGCCTTGGTCAAAGAGAGGGCCTGTAAGTCACCTCAACACTTTCTACTGCCTTCTTGTTGTTGTCTCGCAGCATGGTTGTCTTTTTAAAAGTCATCTACAGCTAACTTTTTTACTGTGAACAAACCAAAGCAATCCCCTCTAAAGTCATGACCCATATCCAAAGATACACAGAAATATTTATTTAAGCAATTCATTCAGAGTTGTCTTCCTGTGTTATATAATCACGTGTACTGCATAGAACACATATTTGGTAAGCATTATTATTAATCCTGTCACAAGTTGATGATCAAATAAATGAAAAGCCTTCATTCATGTTAATCTATTTAACTTCAAACAAATAATGCATTTGCCATTTGTTTCCATTCAGCTTTAAATGATAATTATGTAACATTATGCAGTGATGTAATAGAGATAATACAGATAGTGATTGCAGATCTCCAGGTGTTCTGTAAAAACTCTCGTATCTGCTTTATAGGGAAGTTTTACCAATCAGTGTGTCACCTACACTGCACAGTGCTGTTCTTGTCACGGCTCAAGAGGAGGTTACTTCACCTCTTCAGTCACCAGATATCCGGGGCAGGAACCATGAACGTGGGGTGCGCTCACGTCGGAATGGCCAATCGCCCACGCGAGTACGTTTCGAAGATGAGTCGGAAAAGGAGGCTGAGCGACGATACCTGGAGCGGGTGCGTGAACGCGGGCCAGTGGTGGCTGAGAAATCCCACTCCACCCAACAGCCGAAGGCAGATCCGGTGTACAACATCCCTGAGGAAAGCAGGGGGGCAGCAATAAATTGGGTAAACATTGGTATCCCTGTTGCAATATTAACCAAGGAGGGAGAGTGTCTGGCTGCCTTGGTGTCAAAGGACGATATGCTCAGGACATGTGAAGCCTGTGGAAGCATCTTGGGACCTGCACAGAACAAAGATTGCCATTCCCAACTAACACACAGTATAGTAGATTCTCAGGAGAAGGCTGCCCCTCAATGGGTCACCCCTGGCCAGTCATGTCGCCGAACCATCCACCCGACCATGGAAAGTATAACTTTCACTGGAGGTGTCAGCCTGGCAGAAAGTGTAGGGCGGGGAGGTGTAGGAGGTGCAGGCGAGAACACGTCAGCTTTTGGGAAGCTTCGAAGAAGGAGCAGGAAAGGAGAAAGCAGAGTTGAAAGCGGTAATGGTCCGTATGCTCGAAGTCAGGATCTATGGGCTCAGAGAAGGAACTCCAAAACCAGGTCAAGTCTGGAGGATAAAACTACTCGCTCTAAATTGAAGACGCCTGAACAAGGTGCTACAGAAACCTCATCTGACCTTGAGAATAAGGATCTCTCTAGCAATGTCAAGGACTCTCCCCCCCATCTCCCAATCAAATCGGCTCTGAAATCAAGTTCCAAGAGTCGGCTGACAGGGCAACGGGTGGTCAAGCTAATGCCCTCAGTTCAATACCGCCTAATTCACCTTGACCACAAGCAGGATGGGAGCTCTCACCACGAAAACATACTGCCTGAAGAGCACCTCAGTGTCACTCTCAGTGCCTCCCCTCAGGTTCATCCAGTCACCTCAGGACTGACTTCTTGCAACAGACTATCCTCTCTCAGGTATTCCTTGTCTATGCTGACCACAGACCTCCAGGCTATAGCAATATGGGACTCTGCAGGTGACCTAGTCACAGGTAAGTTTACCTGGTTAAATGATAAAATGTGGCATCCCACTAGCTGGCTCAAAATAACTTGGTCAGGATGTCACACCTAATGACAGTTTTTCTGCTGAAACCTTGATGTTCTTCTCTCGATGCTCTAAGGGTGTACTCACACTAGGCGATCTGAACCGTGCCCGAGCGCGTTTGACCCTCAAAGCCTGGTTCGTTTGACTAGTGTGATCGCTCTGTACTGTCCCCGGGCGCGGTTCGTTTGGCCGTCCCTGGCTCGCTTGGAAGAGGTGGGCCAGAGCATGGTTCAGTTGGGCTCAGGCGCGGTACGGATGTAGTCTGATCGCTAACCACGCCGGAGCACGGAACAGCTACTATTTTGTGTGATCTACTGTCATCATTATGACCGCATACATCTTCTATTAGTACTACTACAGTACACTTATCAATTAATTGAATTAAATCAAGTATATTTAGGATTATAATGGGTCTGGTTCTCATCTTATTGATGAACAGCTGCAAATTCCTCCGTCAACGTCAGCTGCCTGCGTAATAATCATCTGATACGTGCAGCGCAATCAAGTGAAAATCGCTGCACGGCATAAATGATAAATCTATTAGGCAGTCTATTAGCGAAAGTGCTTCCCGTTTTTTTTTTTTTCAAAACAAAAAGTTGCATCGTGAATGACGTAAGCGTGCTCTGGCCCGGAACATTAAAGTGCAATATGAGTGCATGCCAGTGGGGGAGTGGGGAGGAGGAACAATCGTGCTCGGGCTCGGTTCAAGGCAACCGTGACTCGTGTGAATACACCCTAAGTTAGCTATAGGGAGACTCTGCATCTACATGAACAACAGGTTTAAACAACCTGATTCAGAACCTGATTCAGGTTTATCGATTCCGACTCCAACAATGTTTGCTCATTCTTTTGTTGTGCATCAGGTCATTTGGCAGGTGAGGGTGTCTGCAGAGAACCCAGAAGCACTTGCACAGCACCTGTTCCCTCAGATTGCCGCCCGGCTTTGAGAGCTATGGGTACGTCCAAAGCAGAAGACCTGAGGGCAGAACTTCTGAGAGCAGAGCACCGAAAGGCTGAAATACACTGGGATGACAGTTTAGTTGTGTCTAGGTAAGCTATATCTTAAGACAGAGGTTCTCAACTCTGTCCCTTGAGATCCACTTTCCTGCAGTCATATAACAGATTTTTGACTGTAGAGGAGGTTAAAATTAACTAAACTGGTAATCTATGACATGACCACATCCGCAATGCAATCATACTAAATTGCTTCCATTATAATCAATGGAATATCTGCTGTCTACACTGCAAGGGTGCAACTGCAGTTTTTTTTTTATTATTATGTCACATCTGTAGTCACATCCCTCCCCTGATGCAAGGTAAAACATCAATAGTAGTAGTATTGCTTTGTGTTGCACGCCCTGTGAATGCATTTGCATTTGTGCAAAGCCAACAACCCAAACAGGCATGAGTTTAGTTTGAAAAATGAATGTGAAAGCTGTCATGTGTTCCCTGGGAGTGCGCCGAAGTGCTGAACCTGAGACCACATGTAGGAGGTGGTATGCATTCGATTGCAATGAAATTGTGGCATGATTTGTGTGAATGTGAAAGCAACTCAAACTCGGGTCTGCACTTGTTCAGGAAATAAAGTAACCTGCACATGTAGTTTAGCCAATGACAATCCAGTTTGACACAGATAAACCAGCAGTTAGGTAGATGTGTTAAAAGGTGCATTGTTTCTACTATAAATTAAACTAACCCTGCCACTAACCCAGAACCCGGTTAGCCAAAAATTACCAACAGTGTGTAAATAACCCAATAAAGAGGCTGAACCCAGTGTTTGGGTTAAAAAAAACACACAACATTTTTAGAATTTACTTAAGTTTAAGTATAAGATAAACATCTTGTAGTCATTTACAGCTTCCATTATGGACTCCTTCTTTCTCTAATGTGTAGGAGAGCAGGGGAGCGAGAAGGGCGTCCTAAGCTATCCCTCCGTCGCTTTTTCTCAGCCATGGGACTGAACAGTATGGGTAAGCTGGTGAAGGGAAGCCGGTCCAACGGCATGGAGCACCTGTGTTCCCCCACTGCCCGCTACAGTTCTGCCTCCCCAAGTCCTACACACAGAGGCCTAGTCCCTCTGAAGAGGACCCCCTCTCTCCAGTCTCTCCACACAGTGAGTTCTCTTCTTTGTTAAAGACAGAGTTAAAGAGTCCATCAACAGTAGCACCCACCCTTGCAATATCATAAGAGATCATTTGGACTGTATCTCTAGCTTTGTTTAATGAAATTGCAAAACATGTCATGTAGTTCATCTGCTGACCACAATACATCTGCAGACTTACAACATATCAGTCTTGTGGACCGAACAGAACAAACTAGAAGCAACTGCTTTCTATTTAAAGAGGCAAATTTACATAAGATGCATGTTTACTGAATTTACTTGCTGAGGAAATTAGGTTATAGAAAATAGAATACTGAAGGCTAATTCACACAGACAGATGCTAACCAACAGTAACAGAGACATTCATGAGGTTTTGTCGGATCAGTGTGTTGTCAAGTCTCTCTTGCTGTTGGTTGCCGATTGTGTTGGCTGACTGAGCATGTTCAGTCACTGTTTGTCAGGTCGTGTAATATCTGAGAAGTGACGTAATGGTAATCTGGTGATAGTCGGTGTATGTTGGTGCAGTGTGAACTAGCCTTAATACCAATAGAGTGAATGTAACAAAACCAGTCTGGGTCATATATTACCCTAAAATCACAATAAATATGCATTTTGATTGGTGTTACAGTACGTGTACTTACAGTGTACTTACCCAAGAAAATACAGGTAGTATAAGGTAACTACATGGGTTAAGGATAGGCTTAGGGGTAGGTTCAGGCCAGGGTTAGTACCTAGTTATTACCCAGTTATTTGTAATTGGTATAATAAGCACATAGTATGTAAATGTGGACTGTAAAATAGTCTACTTGCATTTTATTGGTATTACTTTCATGACAATTACCCCTTGATTCTTATTATGAAAAGAAACAATGACATAGCCTATTATTTATATTGCAAAATATTTATGCACAATGCTAGTATTTGTTATATGCTGATGTGATTGAAACAATAAAGTGCGAGAATGAGAATGCTTGAAAATTCAGCTTTGCCATCACAGGAATTGCATTTTAAAATACATTAAAATAGAAAACAGTTATTTAAAATTGTAATAATATTTCACAATATTACAGTTTTTACTACTGATCAAATAAATGCAGCCTTGGTGAGCATAAGAGACTTTTTCCGAAAACATTAAAAAAATCTGTAAAAACGGTAGCGTTTTGAGATGAAATATGACATGTTTTTGTGAGATTCACTCTGTAATAAAAGTACTTCGCAACACCAAAGAAGACTTTAGGTGTTTTAATCTAACCTATAATGTCCATGTAATGCCAGAGGTTTGATCATAGTAAAATCCAAGTCAAATCAAATAGTTTATGTATGTTAATGTAAATTAAGAATCTGGTGTTTCAAAGCTGTGATGTTGGCCTCTGCCATCAGGAGTCTCCTTTGGCTCAGTTACGTAAAGCATCTTCTGTCCAGAGTCTACAGTCCCCAAAGAGGAATTTTGAACGTTCCACTATTTTAGGAGAGTTACCACTGCCACTGAGTTTGGCACCAAGGTCTGTAATATTGTGTGTGTGCTAAAATCTCTATACATTTTTAGCAATAAAGACATATTTTTTGCCTCAGCTAGTGATCTCTTGATTCTGCTGTAAAACCATATTGAATATGTCGATTTTCTGATTGAGCTGTTGATACCTGTGTTTCAGGGAGCTTCAGAAGGAAGAGAACATAGAGGAGTCACTAGAGGATTCTCGAGGAGCAGGTCCACTAGGGCGGCTGGTGCAGGCCTTTTCTGACGGGACTTTACTGATAGAACTTTCCAGACCTGCCAACAATAGACCCTTTGGCTTTGTCATCTCCAGGGGAAAAGGAAGACCTGACTCAGGTTGGACTTCTACTTCCTCCACATTTGCCTCCATGACACTGAAAAAAAATAACTATTTGAGATGTTTCAAATCATTTAGAGGTATTTTATGAAAATCAGTTATGCTGGTTTTATAGGTATATACGTGGAATGGGTCGGAGACAGTGCCACGGAGAACATCTACACTGGACTCCTGGGCGTTGGAGATGAGATGCTAGAAGTCAATGGGGAAATCGTAGCTGGACTGACCCTGGATCAGGTTACACGCCTCATGACCCGTGATAGCAAAGCCACGATCCGCATTCTGCCACATTCCTGGGTCAAGCGCTGATGCAAATTACGGGCAAAATACGTAAGACGGAATTATGAAGAAAAGATCATAAAGGAAAGTTTACAAAGCACTTTTAGACAGTATTGTTCTTCAGTCCTGGGTTAGGAAATCTAGAATGGCTTGTGCAATGCATTGTTTACAGAGAAATAAGAAATAAAAACATCTAAAACTTGTGGGTTTTTAAAACACCTGCCACTGGACTTTTTTTTTAATAATTGTGATAATTCATGTTGTAGATGGATGGATGAGTGGAAGGGTGGATAGAAACCATTGCAAAGCATTTGTGATCACTTTAGTACAAACAAAATGCACAATATTTTGGCTATTAAATTACATTCACTGTAAAAGCCTAATGTCAGTCTAGCATTACTGTGCAATAACACTGTGTGGAAACCTAAATAATGTAAGCAATATACAATAATAAGCCACTGCCAACAGTGTGTAGATTCTAGCTTTTTTAGCAAATTATCTTAACATTTGTGCTTGTAATATTTTGTTAAATGCATAGTTTAGCCAAAAATGAAAATTCTGGTATCATTTACTCACCCTGGTGTTGTTTCAAATGCATAATATTAGTCTGATATTCGAGCAGAAGCATACTTTTAAAGACACATCACTTTCTCCATATGCTGGTCAGTCTTCATAAATGCAACTTTTTGAATACACATTGAGCCATTGTCATATTCTATGGGGGAAAGTTGTCAATTTGGGAACCTGCTCTTTATTGAAAGTGTTTTTATTATTATTATTATTATTATTATTATTATTATTTTAACATTTAGACAATAGAACTATGAAACTATATTAGACATAAAACTATATAAAATATAAAAATATATGAAGAGTTTATTTGCAAAAAAAAAAATAGATAACTAGATAATAGATAATTTTCAAAAATCATGTTTTTTTTATTATGCTATCATGTTTTTATTGTGTTAATTAGCTGTATTTAAAAAAAAAAAAAAATTAGTTATTTTTGCTTAATCAAAATAACCCAACTGCAGTTTGATTGGAATGCACAATGAAAAAAACATGATTTTTGAAAATTGTACAAAACGGAGTTATTGGTTTTTGTAAATAAACTCTTCATATATAACACAAAACATTTGATGAAACAAGTGTAAAAGATATTATACTATGGAATATGAGCAAAATTCATTTTGAAATGTAATATGCAAAATGACAATGCAATATGTAAAATGGCAATTGTATTTCTTTATTTAAATTTACATTTTCCCATACCATATGTGCAACATTTAGTGCAAAATAAAAAAAAAAAGAAAATTCAATTATATAATTTGCGTTTGCCATTTTCTACACTAGTTTTAATGTCAATGAAAAACATATTTTAACGGTTTATAAGTTGCAAAATTAAAATGAAATTGTATTACCCAAATTGATTAGATATGCTTAACATGTCCAAGCAAAAACTGTAGCAAAATTATCATTTAAATGCCATTTTATGTCATGATACCGTGTGATAATTGTAGCAAAATGCAGTGTGAATTTCATTCTGAGCCAAATATGCAGCAAAATGGTTGCAAAAATGGTCATTTAAATGTCTTTTGTTTTTCTTAAAAGCATTGACACTTACACTTAAGACGTTTCAATTGCATTTTCATTAAATACCCTGCGATCAGTGAAGACTAGTCAATGTGGATTTGAAAATGCATCAAAAATTCATTTTTTATTTATTTTTTAATCATTCTGTACAATGAATTGCACTAATAAATGTTTTATTTTAGCTGTGTGCCTTTATTTAGCCATTGATTTGCTTATATGTTATTTGTTTACAGTCCTTCCATTCAAATGAGTGTACTTGCATTGCGTATAATGTAGGCTAAGCAAACTCAAACCTCCCCAGTCAGTGAGTCTTCACCTCTCTCACCGGTATCCTATAGTACGGCGTGCTTCTGCACATTCAGACACTATGACGGACCTGAGAGCATCTGGGAAGCTTCTGTTCGGACTGTTACTGTTAGAGACATGGATTGGCTTTATTCATACACTCATTGACCTGGAGCCTGTTCTGCACGAGACATCTCTACTCAAGCCCAAAGTAGTCATTGCGGTTTTGGCCCGTAACAGTGAGCACAGTCTTCCTTATTTTCTGGGATGTATTGAGAGACTGGATTATCCCAAGGACCGCATCTCTATCTGGTAACCGATTTTGGTGGAATATCTACTTTCAAATTCTTGAACGTTAATTTCAAAATAATTTTCTATGAAAAATAGTTTGCTTTTTAATAGGAAGATATAGGCTATCAGCTGAAGCTAGGAACAGACATATAACATTTCATGAAGACTTGCATCAATATCAGCCCTCATTCTTATAAAGCTTAACAGAATATTGCATATATCATTTGATATTGTTTTCAATTTTGATGAATGCATTTTTATATCAACACATATTTGAAGGTGCATGATTACTGGTTTATTAATAACTACAGGATTGTAATGTGTTTTTGCTGAAAGTTATCACACAGTCTAAGATATACATGTGTGGTTTTGTATTTGACCGCACATTGAAGTGAGCTCTGGGCTTTAAATGACATCTTAGCCTGAAATATCTTGGAAAGCTTGAAAAGTAAATATGACAGTGAAGTGAAAGAATGTGTGAAAGGGTAAAAGGAGAAATGGAGAAGAAAGTACAGGGGGTTGCCACTCCAATAAATGGCAAAAATGTGACCAAGTATATTTTCGTATATAATTTATTTCTATAAAATCTAATACATTTTATAATAAATATAAATCTGTAGTTTCTTTATTCGTAATTATAAAGTTAAATAAAATTATTGTTTTTGTTTAAGTTACTTAATTTAATTTATTAATTCATTTATTTATTTCTTTTTATTTATTGCATTTTTTTAATTTATTTTTTGCATTTTGTATACTGAGGGTTCCTGGAAGCCAGTCTGAAAACAAACAAAAAAAATTAATAAATAAAAAATAATAATCTACTAAAGTAGTGGACTTATTTATTAATTATGATTGCAAGCTGCTTAAGGTCTGACTTGAATAACAATTTTGTGCACTGACTACCATTCAAAAGTTTATATAGTTTATTATAGAGTCTATAAGATTTTTTAAATGTCTTTTTTCTATTTTAATATGTTTTAAAATGTAATTTATTTCTGTGATGAAAAAGCGGAATTTTCAGTTTTCACTGTTTAACTTTTTTTTCAGGATTCTTTCTTTAATCAATAGAAAGGCCAAAAGATCAGCATTTATTTGAAATAGATTTTTTGCAACATTATAAATATCGTTACTGTCACTAATGATCAATTTTAATGCATCCCTTCTGAATAAAAGTATTAATTTCTTTGAAAAAATTACTCACGGACCCTAAACTTTTGAACAGTAGTGTATACTGAATAAATGTTTTGCATGGCAAGATGATGATGTTGAAAAGAAAAATACAAAGTGGGCTAGTTCTGGTCCTAACGTGGACTTTTTATATGTCAGGGCCGCTACCGACCACAATATTGACAACACCACTGCAGTGCTGCATGCATGGCTGTCTGGAGCGGAGCATTTGTATCATTCAGTACATCTGCAGACCGTGGAGGAGGACAGGTGAAAATACATGACATTACACTAAATCTCAAAGCACTACATCACTCACTATTCTCTCTGCCATAAGTAACATAAAATTGACATATATTCACCAAAGAGGACCCATTTTGTGTCGGTGTAAAGCTTTCCGTTCTCGTTCAATATATTTGTAGTTATGTGGATGAACTGGGTCCCAAGCACTGGCCGGAGTCTCGGTTCACTCATGTGATGAAGCTGAGGCAGGCTGCACTCGCAGCGGCCAGGGCTCAGTGGGCAGACTACATCCTGGTGAGACTACCTCTCCTTCTGTACTGATTTTAGCTCAGCTTCCTGATGTATCATATCTGATACTCACATTTTAACATGATTTTTCAAAAAAAAATCTTAAACTAACAATATAAAATATACACTTAGTTGAAATCAAACATTTGGAAGATTTGGAATACCATGGAATATGGACATTTTTACAAGTATACTAAAAGGTCATTTACTAAAAAAGTATAAACTATCAATCAGACAACAGAAGGGATGTAGATTGTGTACAACAGGGTTTTTGAGCAAAGTTTTATTCTGTTGGTAATTTTGAAGCCACTGAAGTTTGCATATCGAATATGATACAGTACACTGTAAACCCTAATAAGTTGAGACTACTCAAATTATTTGAGGACAGTTATTCCCTCAGTTTAATTGAGTAATGGGAAATTGACAACTCAGTTTAATTTGAGTTCACCTAATGTGGTCTTCCCATTGATTTAACTGATTTTTTTTAAGTACAGATAACTTAAAAGGCAAACAGACTAAACTCAAATGTCCCAGTTTATATATTGTTGTGTTTATTGGCTTTAAGAAATTTATAAATCATTAAAACAAGTTTTTCCTTCACATCAACAACTTTATTTGGGTTTCACAACATAGATGAATTTCGATGATGTATACTGACTTAACTGCATAATAACATTTAATAAAAAATAAAAAAAAACATACAAATACAATACTTGGAGTATCAGAACAATTAAAAGTACACTGAACAACAACAGACATGTTTGTCACCTACATTAATGTATTTAACAGAAACAATGCTTTTAAGAGTAAGCTCATAAGCTTAAGTGACATAATCATAAGTGACATAAGCTTAAGCCACATTTTCAACAGAAACACTTTAAAGGGGTCATATGATGCGATTTCAATTTTTCCTTTCTCTTTGGAGTGTTACAAGCTCTTGGTGCATAAAGAAGATCTGTAAAGTTGCAAAGACTAAAGTCTCAAATCCAAAGAGATATTCTTTATAAAAGTTAAGAGTCAACCACGCCTACCTAAAACGGCTCGTTCTAACACGCCCCCACATATCTACCTCACTATGTGGGAAGATTCGCATAACACCGCCCAAATGTTCACGCAAAGAAAGAAGGCGTAACTTTTGTTCTCGCTGTAGTATTGTTGCTGCCGCCGCCATGTCGTGAAAGCGCTGTGTTTCGTCGTGAATGCGAAACTACTTTGTTTGGTCTTCCAAAAGAGGACACACGGCATCACAGTATGGTAAGGGGCGTAACATTTCCGTCACATGCTTGAAGTATTCGGCCAATCACAACGCACTGGATAGCTGGCCAATCACAGCACACCTCGCTGTTTTTTTTTTTTTACTGTTCAATATTGTTTATTTTCTTTTTTTATTTTTTTTTACACCTAGCTTTTTTAGCACCATGAGCTTTGTAAAAATCGACGCGTTTCAGAAAGGCGGGGCATAGAGGAGAAACAATAATGTACAGTATGTGGAAAATAATGTGTTTTTTTAACCTTAAACCGCATAAACACATTTCATTACACCAAATAAACCAAATAATGTTCTTTTTAGCAACATCATATGACCCCTTTAAAGCAGCACTATGTAACTTTTTCTGTGTTCAAAATTTGCAAACTGTATATAATGAGCGAGTACATCATGAATTCACCTTCTAAACCGCGTTTTTGTCTTATTCCGAATCACTACGGTACACTTATAATAAGTACTTATATTTGGACTATTGCAGCCTGGTCGGGTCGTCACCGCTGCGGAGTAACACATACCTGCGTGAATCGCCATAGACATAAACTTAGAGAAGTAGCTCCGGTTGGAATGTTCTTCCGCGGGATGTGTGCAGTTCTGTTTATTAACCGCTAGAGCGCCAAAAGTTACATAGTGCTGCTTTAAAATCTTAATTCGAAAGATTTTTTGCTCCCAAATGAGTTAATATTCAAAAGATTTTTGCTCCCAAATGAGTTAATTAAACATACCTGTTTAATTTTTGACACCAAAACTTGGCATTTTAAGTAATGTTAAGTTATGATAACTTGATTTCTTTATTAATGACAACATTGGGGTTTACAGTGTAGGCTGGATATGATATATTCCAATGGCATTCAAATAATCAAATACATTTTAGTCTAGGCACAGATTTAAGTGGTCGTTACACCATTTTGTCATCAAAATCAGAGAACTGTTAAAGGGATCATACAATATTATTTAAAAATAGTAGGTAAATATGATATGAAAATGCAGCCAGTTATAGCGACAACTGATATTATGTGCACTTTATGTAAGTCTATACTGTTTTAACCACTGATCAGTTTGAAAGAAATTGTTTTGTTTTTTTTCTCTTCGGGTATGATCCTCATATTGTACTATATTATATGAGCCATAAAAGCTTGATGTATCAAACTGTTAACCAAAAATACATATGCAATCTTATACAGTATTATATATATATATATATATATATATATATATATGGGTGATTCTTAGACTATGGGCACTTTTATGTTCTTTGGTCATATTTATAAAAATACATATAATTTTGGACAAATTCCTCTTTCTTAGTCAAACTAACAATAAAACCACCTTAAAAACTTTTTACTACCTTTCTATTATGATTTTTTCATACTTTTCAACCTCCTTATAGGTGTCAAAATCACTGTTTTCTCCTTGTCGCACACCCAGACTTTTAAACTTCAACAATGAAAATACAGTTTAAAAATATGACTTATCTGGTAACTATAACACAAGTGACTTGTACATATGGGTACAGTCATTTTAGACACTTCAAAAACTGCTGCAATAGAGATGGAAACACAGTTTTTAAATACATGAATTATGTTTCCATCTTTGTTGCCACAGTTTTGGAAGTGCCTTTTTCTGTTCTAAAGAAGGGGTGTCCCAATACTTTTGGCAATAGAGTGTATTTTGATATTTCTTTGTTTTGTTATATGTGATTGTTTAAATGATTTGTCCTCTAGTTTGCAGACAGTGATAACCTGCTGACAAACACACGAGTACTGAATCAACTGATTGCTGAGAATCGGACGCTGGTTGCTCCAATGCTAGAGTCAAGAACACTCTATTCAAACTTTTGGTGTGGAATGACCTCACAGGTACAGGACAGTTCTTGTTACAATGATATTCATTGGCATACAACTGCAGCAGACAAGTGTGATGAACACTGAGGTCCCACGGTCATTTGTACACCCACCAGTATGCTATTTTCAAACAATGACTACGTTTACATGGACATCAGTAATCTAATTATTTCTAAATATTCTAAATAAGCCAATAATATGATTATGGTGTTTACACGAGTTGCTTTTAGAATACTCCTTTCATGTTCCCGTTTTACATGTTATAGTACATAGTTCGATTAATAGCACACGTCATTACGTCCCACGTGACGCCATCCGACGTCCCCTCCGGAATTTCATGTATAAACATATAGTTCATCTTCGTGATGATGCCATGTACAGTTTTGGGTGTTTCATTTTTAATTTTATGAAAGCTTCAAGTGCAGTTAATTATTTGTATGTGCATACAGACGACGGCGGGTGTTGAGCGAAAAGTCCTACACGACGGTAATAATGTGATTAAGGTGTTTACATGTCTATTCTGCACTTCAGTAATGCGACTAAAATAGGAATACTCCACATGTCTTAATTCGATTTCTGTTTACTTCGATTATGACTTTAATCAAAAATCTCTGTTTACATGGTAGATTCTTAATCAGAGTATTGTCTTAATCGTATTAAAATCTGAGTATTGTTGTCCATGTAAACGTACTCAGTGACGTACTCATTAATCGAACTATGTACTATAACATGTAAAACAAGAACATGAAAGGAATATTCTAAAAGCAACTCATGTAAACACCATAATCACAATATTGGCTTATTTAGAATAAGGTAAATAATTAGATTACTGATGTCCATGTAAACGTAGTCAGTGATGGCAGATTTTCAAAAAAAATGTACCCTATACTGTAACCCACTGGGGGTAGGTTTAGGGGTTGGTGTTCATGATTATCGCAAGTCGGGTAAATTTTGGGACTGGAGAGTGTGAAAAGGATTGCAAGTTAAGGTGAAGACATATTGCATTTTGCTCCTTTTGAACGTTCAGGTTTGGTGGAATTCATATGATATGAAGAAAACTACATTACCATTGATTCTGCAAAGAAATACCACTCTACCGATTAGAGAATAAAGAGCAAGCCAACCACACCAAAATAAATCATCAAGCATTGAGAATGACAAAATAGCCTACTTAAATGTTTAAAATACCTAAATGATTGTTCATGCATATTTTGCAAAAACAACATAATCAACACATTTAAATCAGTAGTTTTATATTTATCCATCACTTCTATTTTCAATAATGTCATTTGCAATGCTTCATGGGATTGTAGTTTTTAAAGCAGTTAGATACACAATCTTGTAAGCTACCTTGGTCTGATTTACAAAAACTGCTTTGCTTAAAATCTAAGTTTGTTAAGTTGTGATTCACCTAGGTTGTTGGTTTGGTTCATGGCTTATAGCTCTTTCATGAAGACTACCTAAAATCACTATGGGAAAAATCCTTCCAGAACCAAAACTGATGAATAAGTGATGGGCACTGCTGCACTGGCCAACAATAATGAAGTGCTTTTTTTTTTTTTTAGGTTGATGTAAATTTTACACATCTGTTTATGTAACAAATATTGCATTTAATCCACTTCATCTTCAATAAAGCACAAAAAAAATTGTGCGTACCTGTACATCACAACAGGAAGTGTCCGAACAAGTAGAACACATTTGTCTTTATAAAATAGTTCAATAAGTTAATATTGAGTAACTTACATTTTCAACACAATGTTGTCACAATCAATTATTCAACCGTCTAAGCAACACACATGAATGTTTCATTCCTGATTAAATTAGTGTTTTTAAATTAATCGTTTGACTGAACGATTCAATGGCTCACTCATAATACAGTCACTCATAATCCAATGTTTCAGAATTCATTCTGAAAAGTTTTTTTTTTGTTGTTGGATTTTATTTGGTGTTTCTCATTTTGTCTGCATGATGAGCATTTGAGCATTTTTTTTCATGCTCTAAATCTCTTGTGAATCTTGAAAATCTCTTTCTTTTCTGCAGGGGTATTATAAGCGAACACCACATTATGTTCCCATTCGTAACTGGAAGCGTACTGGTTGCCACCCGGTTCCCATGATTCACTCCACAATGCTGATAGACCTGCGGCGAAGTGCTAGCGCAGCCCTGGCCTTTTACCCTGTGCACCATTACTATCTTTGGGCCTTGGATGATATCATGGCTTTTGCATTTTCTGCAAGACAAGCAGGTAACAATTACATCTTACATCTATAATGTATCTAAGTAGCCTATTTAAAAGGAACCTATAGGTCACGATGATATGTTTTATATTTGCTTGAATTTTTTCGTTCTATTTCAACTCTTTACAGGTGTGCAGATGTTCATATGCAACCAAGAGCATTATGGGTACCTGCCGGTGCCTTTGAATACAAAGCAGACTCTGGAGGAGGAGGTGGAGAGCTTCAGCCACACTTTCACAGAAGCACTGAGTGTGTATCACTAAATCTGCGTAATCACAAAACAATCTGAAGAACCGACAAGGGTTTTTACAGGCCACAAAGCTGAGGGACTTTCTGGTGATGTGTAGTAAATAAGTGTTGAGGTGACGTTAAATACAGTATTAGTACTATATCTGTAAGTGAATAAACTGTGAAGCAGAGGTGTGGGCCATCTATTCACCACTTCCTGTTCTATCTCTGCGTCTCTACCTAGCTAACACAAACACTTCACTGTATGCCCTTCTGTATAGTTTTCACAGGAAAGAGAGAATTTTCACTCCTTTGTGACATCTCTCACACATTCTCTGTTCTTTCTGAGCCTCACATTAGATTAGCTTGACTTTGTTTTGAAATCTGCATGTTAAAAGAGTTCATTGTACTATGAAAACACAAAAGTCATCCCCAATCCAAAAGATCATTTATTTAACTAAACACCTGATGAACAGTAAAATGAACAAATGTTGTGCTTTTCCCACTGTGTGTAGCACCTACTGCTCTGCATATTCGTCTCAACAAACAAGCTTAAGTTTATTTTTTACAAAATTGTTTCAACCTGATCCTAACAGTTTGTGGCACATTTAGCATGGATTGTTTTATGGTTCAATCAAAGTTTAATACATTCCCCCATGAGGCTGTCAGTGAAGGATGTGGCCGATAAAAACCACAATAGTGGACCAAATAACAAATGGGAAGTTGGTACAAAAATAATTTACTAACCATGTGGAGAACTGGGCCTTCAATTAAAATTCTATCATTTTTGAATCATCATTCAAAATATATTATCCAATAAATTTCTAATCATGACAATATGTAATGACATATATAATGACAATAACTGTCATTAAAGGGGACCTAACACACACAATTTCACCCAATCTCATATGAATCTTGAGTAGCTATAGAGTAGTACTGCATCCTTCATATATTTCCAAAAAGGCTTTAATTTGATCATATTTCTAAAAGAAAGATACAGCTTTACGATTCTCTCTGAAAACAGCCGAGCTCCTGGAGGCGCGCCGTGGGCGGAGCTAAAGAGTGACGAGCACTTGAGCGCTGATTGCCAACAAAACACAGACATTTGATGCAGTTTCCCTTACCATCTGCAGTTCTGAATCATGACCGGGATCTTTTAGATCGTTTAAAACGTTCGTCAACAAACACACTTGCGAAACTCCGTTGCTGCCCCGGAAAACAAACTGCATCCGCTGTTTACGTAACGCTGGATTCTTCGGGAAGCTGAACAAGGTTATCTTTCCCTTACAACCAAAAACACACTTCTTCCCGAGCGAGTCCTGTGCAGCACTGCTGAATGAAGCGCGGTGATGGGCGCGCTCTTGCTCCGGTCCTTGTGTGCGCAGGTGGGCGCGCTCTAGAATCCAACTCTTTAACAGTGTAAACAACTCTGAATGCTTGAAACAGCATTGTACCCCCCTTTAAATAATTAATTAACACCAATCATTAATTCCTTTAAGTACTATGACCTTCTTTCTACCAGAAAATGTTTCCTTGTGTTTAAAAGACAAATAATCTGAAGTTTATCTTTCTCAGTTGACTTCAAATTGGAAATATCACGTTATCTGCACATTGCTTCCAAACCTAAAGACACCATGGCATTCAATCAGGTATAGATATACTGACAACTAAATGTAGAATTTTGCAGAAAGTTGCATCAGTCTGTGTCAATGCAATGTTCTTATCTTCCCCTTTTTTAAGGTCTATTTGATTAATCTAAAGCATCGGGAAGATCGCAGAGATCGTATGCTGCACTCGTTGGAGGTGCTGGGCATAGACGTCACCCTCACCGACGCGGTGGATGGCAAGTATGATATTATAACCCACACTTTCACACCAGTTACACAGTGTCAGAGTTCAACCTATTCTCCTTCATCTCTCCTTCTCTATGCAAACTATATTTCGCTATTACACCACAATCAAATATGACTCCTTCTTGTTTCTCCTCTCTCCTAGAGCCCTGAATTCAACTCAGCTAAGAGCTTTAGGAATTGAGATGCTCCCTGGTTATAAAGATCCTTACGCTGATCGTGTGCTAACTAAGGGTGAAATTGGTTGCTTCCTTAGTCATTACAACATCTGGAAAAAGGTACACAGCAAAACGTGCTCCACAAACTCTTGTGTACTATGATGGTATTAAATGGAAACTGCATTCTTAAAAATAAAGGTTCTTTATGGTACCTTGAAGAACCTTATCATCCATGGAAACTTTCCATTGCACAAAAGCTTCTTTAGATTATTAAAATGTTCTTCACAATAAAAAAATTGATATTTTAAGAACTGTTCACTAAAAGGTTCTTTGGGGAACCAAAAATGGTTCTTCTATGGGATTGCTGCAAAATCCCCTTTTTGGAATCTTTATTTGAAAGAGTATGATATTCAATGCTGTAAACACTATATGAGTCATTTTATGCCCTTGCCTTTTTTTGTGTGTCGCCCTCAGGTGGTGGAGCTCCAGCAACAGCAGGTGCTTGTACTGGAGGATGATGTCAGGTTTGAGCCCAGCTTCAAGAGCCGCCTCAACACCATCTTGGAGGATGTGAAACAATCAGGCCTCCTGTGGGACTTAATGTGAGTTGTGGTTTTATTATGATCACTTTATTATGGTCAAGAGAACTTTACAGTCCTCTCTCCCGCTTTGAGTCTTTATAGCAGGGGTGCCCAAACTCGGTCCTGGAGGGCCGGTGTCCTGCAGAATTTAACTCCAACTTGCCTCAACACACCTGCCGGGAAGTTTCTAGCACGCTTAGTAAGAGCTTGATTAGCTGGTTCAGGTGTGTTTGATTAGGGTTGGAGCTAAACTCTGCAGGACACCGGCCCTCCAGGACCGAGTTTGGGCACCTCTGCTTTATAGCGTCCACAAAGTGGTCGCTGGTCTTTGCATGTGTACCCATTCTCTCTTCTGTCTCTTCTCATCTCTTTAAGTTATGTAGGGCGTAAACGATTGCACATTAAGCATCCAGAGCACTGGGTGGAGGGAGTGAAGAACCTGGTGATCCCAGATTACTCTTATTGGACACTTGGCTATGCCCTTTCACTGCAGGGGGCAAAGACGCTTCTGGAGGCTCAGCCGCTCAGCAAGATGCTGCCCGTGGACGAGTTTCTGCCAGCTATGTTTAACAAGCACCCCAAGTAAGTGTTGGCAGATGTTGGGAATTAGCATTTTTTTTAAAAGGACAAAAATGAAAGAAAAGAATCTGTTATGAATTACTCACTGTCATGTCATTCCAAACTCATAAGACTTCACTCCAAACTCATAAGACTTTTGCTCATTTTTGAAACACAGATACAAATATTTGTAATAAATCCCGAGAGATTTCCATCCCTCCACTAAAGTCCATGTATGCCAGCAAAACTTTAATGCTTCAAAAGGAGATTGTAAAATTAATCTAATTTGAATGGTTTAATCCAAATATTCTGAAGAGACAGTTGCTTTATACGATCAACACATTTAACTCAGGCTTTTGTTCACATATAAACATTGATCAATGAACATACATGGAGCACATCAAATATGGAAAACAGAAGCTAAACCGTTCTTGCTTTATGTGTGAGAATAAACCTCATTTATTGTATTCATTGTGCTCTATGTACACCACTCAAACATTATTTGAATGTTTTCGAAAGAAGTCTATTGTGGTCACCAAGGCTGCATTTATTTGATCAAAAATACAGTAAAAACTGTAATGTGAAATATTTTTACAATTTAAAATAACTTCTATTTTAATATAGTTTAAAATGTAATTTATTCTAAACTTTTTTTAATGTATGTAACCAGTAGTGTACATATGTGCATTCATCAGTTTATGAAGACCAAATTAAATTTGTTCATCATATAAAGTGATCATGTCTTCTCAGAAGACTCGGATTAAAACACTTGATGCATTATCACTGACATATATTTTATTTATGAAGAACTGAACTTACAATAATGGCCACACTTTAGTTTGGGTCCAATTCTCACTATTAACTACGACGTTTGTCCTCAATAAACACCTAATTTGCTGCTTATTGATAGTTAGTTGTTAAGTTTAGGTATGTTATTTTATATTAAGGGATCTAAAATATGGTCATGGAGAATAATTAATATGTGCTTTATAAGTACTAATAAACAGCCAATATTCTAGTAATATGCTTGCTAATAAGCAACTAGTTAACTGTGAGAACTGGTCCCTAAACTAAACTGTTACCGGCATTTTAGTTGAACTAACTCTAGTATTCTTTCTGTAGGGAGGAATACATGTCTCATTTTAAACAGAGAAACTTGAAGGCTTTCTCTGTACAACCCCTGCTGCTCTTTCCCTCACACTACACTGGGGAACCAGGGTATTTCAGCGACACCGAGACCTCCACCATCTGGGACGATGAGACTGTGGCCACTGACTGGGACCGCCATCACATCCGTGGAGACCGCAGTCGTGGTGATAAGAGCCCAATGGCCATCTCTGAGAGCAGCCCGAGAGACGAACTCTGATTAAGCTCTTACAGAATTAATAAACAACATGTCAAACGTGTTAAGAAAAGGCAATCAGATGACAGCTCAAGGAAAGAACCAATCAAAACATATATGGAGTCGAAATCTATATATCTGGATTTTGTGAATGATAGTTTTGTGAATGTGAGGAACACTGGACAGGTACAAGACCTGACCATATACTGTACAATACAAAATACAGATGAAAGTGGTGATTTTCTTTGAACAAGGATGATAGAATAAATGCTAATATTAAGAAAATGGCTCACAAAATGATGGATTCATGGAGTGTGCTTCTAAAAAATGTTTTGTCTTTTTGAATAAAATCTTTTTTTTTTTTTTTGCTATATGCTTAACTGAAATAACATGAGTTTTTTTCTACATGCAGTGGAGTTGAAAAATCTGTATATTTTTTCCCCTAAAAAATTAATGGATTCTGAATTTTGTTATTATAAAGAAAATGTGACTAAATAAAATATTTCAGGTCGCTAATTAAATAAGCAAATTGCGAATCTTAAATTCATGCTGGAAAACATGTTGCTCAAATTGCAGCTAGTATAGTAATGTTACAACAAACCAAATACTAAAAAATTCTTACATTACATTCAATTATACCAATAATATATAATGCATGTATAAAATCCCAATTATATAAAATGTTGCGTTAAATTAGAATGCAGTATTTCAATCAGTTTGGTACGGTGGCCGAGAAGTGCAAAACAAATCACAATTCTGAAAACAAAATAACAAATTATAAACGCAAATGCAAGTCTAAAAAACAAAATAATTCAGAAAACACAACAACAATTCAGAAAACATTATAACAAGTCAGAAAACACAATGACAAATTCGAAAACAAAATAACAAATCAGAAAACAAAACGACAAATCCGAAAACAAATTAACAAATCAGAAAACACAACGACAAATCAGACAAACCGGAAGAGGTAGGTATAGTTTGAGACAGCGCCATTGGTTTGGGATTACTCCCCGCTGACTGGACGAGACATCTGTCAATCAACGTATACAGGGAAGAACCAGCCGAAGAACAGCAGTGTCGTGGTAGAAAGTTCGGAGATGGTATTAAAGTAGCTCAGTTTAAATGTATTGTATGAATTGCCCTTACTATGGAATAAAAAATACGGGGTGTCTATTTACATTTAGTTAAAAGTGGCTGAAAAACATCAGCTCCAGTGGCGCAGATAGATAAGCGCGAGTCGCTGGCTGTTTGACGTGATCGACCCGGATTCGATCCCGTCTTTTGCCGAACTTTTTTTTCCTCACTTTTCAAATCTCGTATTAGCAATGGATTCTATTTACACTAAGTGAAAATAGCAGTATTTTTAGCAATATGCCATTTACACTAAGTGCAAATACCTATTTACACTATGTTAAAATAGCAGGATTTCTACTATCAAGTATACTACTTGTTGCAAATAGTGGCAATTATCTGCACTTCAGTAT
>NW_015560618.1:1958390-1968815 GCF_001515605.1 Sinocyclocheilus anshuiensis | reverse complement strand
CTTATTGGTACAATAAAGCCCTCCCTACACCTACCCTAACCCTACCCGATACTTTATTTTCAACTTTTTGATTATTTCCTTAATTTTTATTGAAAATAAATGCCTTTACGATGTGATACGAGATTTGAAAAGGGAAAAAAAAAAAGTTCGGCAAAAGGCGGGATCGAACACGGGTCGATCGTGTCAAAAAGCCAACAACTCACGCTTATCCAGCTGCGCCACTGAAGCTGATGTTTTACAGCCACGTTTAACTAAATGTAAATATACACTCCGTATTTTTTATTCCATAGTAAGGGCAATTCATACAATACATTTAAACTGAGCTTCTTTAATACCATCTCCGAACTTTCTACCACGACTCTGCTGTTCTTCGGCTGGTTCTTCCTGTATACGTTGATTGACAGAATGTCTCGTCCAGTCAACGGTGAGTAATCCCAAACCAATGGCTGTCTCAAACTTGCATTTGCGTTTGTAATTTGTTATTTTGTTTTCAGAATTGTGATTTGTTTTGCACTTCTCGGCCACCATAGTTAGGTCATAAAAACTGAATGCATATTAAATAGAGCTCTGGCATGAAACTCTAGATGGCGCAGTTCGATAGGTCTAACTCAATCGTGCGCAATCTGTCACACTCACTGGAGTTGCGTCAGTATTTCACGCATGCGCTGATAGCTCTGAAGTAAACTAACCCTGAAACAAATCTTCAGAGAGCAAGTTGTTATGGCTACTTACCTTGCAAGTTACTTACGTTTTTGAAGTCGAAAGTTGCGGTTATCTGCTTACTAACCATTAAACATACCCGGGTATGTCACATAATCTTCTTTCTGGAATACCCCCCTGTAGCACATAAAGTAGAACATGGTCCTAGAAGCACCAAGTTCCTGGGTTTGAATGCAAGAACTGATATACCCGGCACACCTTAGAAATATTCTAGCTATTACCGTAACATCTTACAAATCCTTGCATTATATCCAAAATTCTGTCAACAAACACTACATGGCACAGTCCGAGGTTCCAACTCAATCTCACATAATGACAACATTATTCACATCGTGCAGCTGATTGCTTTCTTTTCATATCAGCAGCCAATGAGCTTGCTGCTGAACATTCAAATACTCGGCTAGTGCTTGCTGTAGCAGTTGCAATATGCTTCAGAAACCATCCAACTTCCCCAGCTCCACCTGTATGGATCTGCTATGTGATTTCAGTTATGTTAGCCTATATATTGGGGTTATTTCACATGTTATATGATCCATATATTTTATATCGAACTATTGGCAGTAGAAAGTCTCGGTACTTGTACAGATCTATTCTGCCAAGACCAAAGACATTAACATTGTCATGTACATTACCATGCCAATCCCTCTGAGAGTTGTCATGACAGAACTATAGAAGAATTAGATAAATGTTTTAGATGAAGTACAGCATGTCACACTGCAAGACACTAAAATGTTATGACCTTTTTTGTGTCCAGTATGCACTTGAGACATGTGATGAGCTAAAGAAAACTATTACAATCACATAGTAACATTTAAGTATTCTCATAAAAGTAATAAACACCAAAATACAAAATAATTCTTAATCCATTTATTTATTTATTTAAAAAGCACTGGAAGGTTTTTTGTTTGTTTGTTTTTGTCGGAGGCAAACAATTAATCAAATCAAATTATTAGTCAAGTGTCATACCATACAATAAGTACTGGAAAAAAATATATATTTTAAAGCACACCAAAAAAAAAAGCCTGTAATAAATAAAAATAAATTGCAGAATAATGCAAAACAAAGCAAATAAAAAAAAAAACGCTTAACATTAGGTCCCGCTCATGAAGGACAGAGGGTTTCAGCATTACGTTTTATCACCTGAGGAGATACATGGAAGCTTTTGTTTATTGACAAAACCCATCGGTTGACTGATATGAGACATGGCTGTAGACTGAGACCTCAGGAGATCTCATTGGACATCCTTTAGTGTGATCACTACAGACAATCCACCAATCAGTTCATAATCATTTTAGTGTGATGGACAAGATCTAGATTGTACGCCAAGCAACAAAGCAGTTCTCAAAATAAAAAGTCATCACGCTACATATTCTCAATCTAGCATCATGCTTAAAAGCAGCCGCGCACACACACACACACACACACACACACACATCTTAGTTCAATTGAGTTTGACCCGCAGAGATCAGATGCCTCAAACACCACAAATGATGCAGCATTTTTCCCGAAGGAACTATAAAATACGCATTTTCTCTGCTATACAATTGCAAAGTTATCCTAAACTATCTAGAAAGCTATGTTTTGCATACTATATAGACATCTACAGTACGTAAACCAATACAAAGCATAAGAAACAAGATGTTCCAGTACATCAAACCAAATACAAAAGATAATAACTGAAATTAAAGACCACAAAACACACAAACAAATAAAAAAAAATCAGACTTGATCCAGTGGTTTGTGATGGCTGTCCAGAGTACTAGCTGCAAATGGGAGGGATATCAAATGCAAAGTTGAATCTGGACTGCTAAAAGAGGGCATTGTGAGGGAAAATCAAAAGACGCGATCACAAAGGTCTCAGTCTGTCGAGAATCACGCACAAAGTCCACCGCAGCCTAACACAGTGTACCATTGATGCCGTCAATGGTCAACAGATCCATCAACCCGCTACAGGAAAACAACTACTAAAAGACGACAAAAAATCTCGGTCAGACACACAAGAATTGTGAGGAACACATCATATAATTAGCTACAGAACAAACAGAGTCTTATATACTATTCAGGTTTGGTTTGTTATTGTGGTTGAGAACTTATAAGTTGTCATCACACTTCAGGTTACTGCCAGCAGTTACTTAAAGCGCTCTGAATATTGCATGATTAGAAAATGGTGCGACGGACCATTAAAAACAGCTGTAGTTTTGAGACCAGACGAACGGCGATCAGATCTTTTGTATCCGTTACACACCAAATTGAAAGCAAAATACAAAAGAAAGTGAGGAGTTCACAAAAATCAAGTCCATTTTCCTCACACTGGTTTAAGCACTCAGACGAAGGTGCACATTTAGACAAATGTATTGATTTATTGTGACAGGTCTCTATCACCTTGCACAGTGTTCGTTTAGTTGAGTACTATGCAGTAGCATCTATACAGTGAAACCCATTACACTAGCAGACGACTAGCATCGTTGACAATACCAGTAAGAAAAAAAGTGCAATATTGCATGTGTATTTCTTTAGTCGAGAAGAACGACGCCTGACGGCATACCTGTAGAAAATATCCGACAGTAAACAATGGTGCAAAACAAGTCGAAAGATTTTAAGGCTTTCTGAGTTTCCTGATGTGGTTTTTTTTTTGTTCTCTAAGATAGTTTGTAAGAGGTCCGCAGGAGGGACCGTTTTGGAGAGAGATCGTTTCCCGGGCTCTCCTGCGTGAATATACACACACACACATACAAACGACGCGCAAACATTCGCACACAAGCAGCACTATTCTATTCAAGCGTGTACTGTCACCCCTAATATAAGGTGTATTACTTCTAGTAGTTCATATAATAACATCTTTACCATTGAAGCTGCAAGCATAGATATTTATCTACACGTATCCACATTTCTATTAAACACATTGCTATATGTACCAACATGTCGACACTGCATGGACAAACAAAAGAGTTCCTCCAAGTGGAAAATAATAATAATAATAAATGCATGGTCTAATAACGTTAATTAAAAAACAAACTACTATTTCAGTTGCCATGCTGATATTACTAATAGAAAACAAAAGTAAATTAAGTTGACAATAACTTATTACAATTTCAGTAGGGAAAGCTATGTGGAAATGCGGCATTACAGGCAGTGTTTCTACCCAAAAGAAATGCACTGGCCGTTTCGGTTCAATCGTTGTTTGGTTTCAAAGGGTGTCAAGAATCAAATTCATGAGTAACACACAAATACTTTACGATAATCTGCAACTGAATCTGGTTATTGTGTCATACAGCATGTGTGGACAAGCAAAACCAGAGAGGGTTAGCCATTCTGGCTATACAAAAAGACATGACAAAGAAGGAACTACTGTACTGTAAAAAGACTAAGAACAAGTAAACTTTCCCTTAAACTGTGACGCATCCTTTAGGGGTTTCTAAAACATGGCTGACAAGTGATACCCCAAGATGACCGATGGAAAATATTGTGCTACTGCTGGTGGCAATTTTATCTGCATGCATCCGAAAAAGTGTTTTACGGTATTTCAGACGAATCTATTCCACCCAAAGCAAGCAATTTAAGAGCAATGTTGCGTTCGGCATCACTTGTCGGTCATGTGATCATTTAATCACGCGACTTGGGAATGTGCTTGAGCATTTGTGTCTCCTTCGCCCATTTTGGTCATTACTGGTTTGGGGAAGGGGTTTGGAGGAAGACATGGTGAAGTTCTGCATTTTTGGCCTGTGGAAGTGAGGACTGAGCTTAAAAGGATCCCAGCATGCACGGCGATCGAGTCAAGCTGCAGTGTCTGACAGAGGCGGTGGTCACAGTGCAGAAGGCAGGGGTCCCGGTGAGGGGGCGTCTACACGGCAGTGCTGGCGTACTCTGAGGAGGAGGTGGAGGCGGTGGTGGACTGGGTCAAAGCGGATCCCTGAGCCGAACCTTTGCGGTTGATCATGGAGGGGTGGAAGTTGGGGTGCCGGCGGGCGTGCTTGATGAGGTGGTCGCTGCGCATGAAGCGCTTGTCGCAGAGTGGGCACAGAAAGCGTTTCTCGCCGGTGTGGGTACGCAGGTGTCGGGCCAACTCATCGGAACGGGCGAACTTCTTTTCGCAGTCGGGCCAGGTGCACGGAAAGGGCCTCTCACCTAGACAGAAAACATGAGTGATCCACAACTCATTAGTAGTGATGGGAGAAATGAACCTTTTTGAAGCTTTGAATCAATTGAACCAACTGTTTCGCAAAATGATTCACTGTTTCGAAGCGCTCAAAACACCACACGCTGATGATGCCTGCTGGTCAAAACTGTGTAAATTAGGGATGTAACGATATTATCAATACCATGATATCGCAATAGCAAAAGTGTCTCGATATTATCGTGGTCACATGACGATATGAAACGATAGGTCTTCCGGGCAAAAACTGTAGTTTTTAAAATATATTTAAACTTCTTATTCTAACACAAAAGGTCTTTAAAGTTGTGTTTTGGACCATTATGCTTTGGCACAGTATCTGTCAAAGCAACTTAAACTGAAAGCACAATATGGCTTAATCCCTTCATCAAGTCTGTTTTCGCTGCGCGTTGCAAAGCGAAGCGCGCACTTCGTTCAGGCGATCAGCTCGTGATCCGGTGTTATCCGCGCCTCAGAACAGCTCCGTTCACAGTGAATGCAGTCAACTCGTTTATTGCATGTGTTGGGAGTTTAGCACACGTTTGGAAATGCAACAGCCACCAGTTATGCTTTATTTTCGCGGCAGATGATTAGAGCATTTCAGATTTGTAGTGAGACGTGTTTTTGTCAGCCTGTTTTCACTGAAGCTGGAGTTTTCCTTTAAAATAAATGCTATACGACCGTTTCCGTCAAAATAAAGGCTCTAAGAAATTAGGAAAGAAATATTGGAATTTCCTTACTGTTGTGTAAAGCAGAAATAATATACCTATGAAATATCAATTTTCATTTATTTTACAGTGCAATTGTTTTACAATATATGGCTATTACTGTCATTGTTGTTATTATTATTATATTCTAATTTGTTTGGCTTCCTAAAACACCAGTGTGAATGGAATTTAGGCTGAGACCGTATATCACAAATAAAAAGAGGTTTTCTTAGTTATTTTGTAAAACTGTCAAAGTGCATTACATAGAATAATTTAACTTTAAAATGTACAAAACATTAATTTTTTTTCCAATGTTTAATTTGTCGTTTTTTGTTTAACTTGGCAATAAATATTGTATCGTGGACTTAATACCGCGATATATTACGTATCGTGAGATTTTGATATTGTTACATTCCTAGAAAACTCAGGCCAAATGTGCATAAAAACAACTTTAATAGTTTCACAGAGATCGCCCCCAGTGGTGATCCATTGAAATTTCTAAACATTTTGAAACAGTTATGAGGTAACAAAGCCTTGTTTACTAAACTCATGTGACTTTGGCAGTTTGATACCACTGGTTTGAAAAAAATGATTCGCAAAGTATTCAAAACTTTTGAAGAATTGTTTCAAAAGCGCCCATCACTACTCATAAGATGACTAATGCTCTATGAAATACACAAGTTCCGTTTGACAGGGCACCTACGAAGTGGTTCATTGCTCCCTGTGCATTAGATATATTTGAAGGTCACTTTACTTGACAAAATATGTTATTTAGAACACCTTTCAATGTCATCATACACAGGCGGAAATTGAGTCACACATATTAGAAGTGTTTGAGGTATGGCGACATCAAATACTTCTAATAAATACAAATTACATAAATGTCAATGTACTATTAATTTAATTAAAATAAAGGGCCATATTTTAAAGTGCTAAACTGAGCGATATTGGTCTGTTGCAATGTTTAATATGATGTTTTTGTCTTTTGTCTGTAATCACAAAAGTTACATTAAATGTTGCCTCTCGTGCACTTTATACACAAACAACCATGTACAAACCACATGTGGGACTAATTAAACTCAATAATAATGCTGGTGCCTCAACTCGCCTTTTTCTTACTCAGACTTCTTTTAGTGCTAAAGGGATGTGCAATGACTGGTGGGTAAATTTCCCTCTCCATTTCCTGTGAAATGATGAATCAGTGTGCCCTCCTTCCCTTCCCTCTAGAGCCACATGCTGCTCTTTCATCCCTCTGCGGTGGCTTCCTGTAGCATGTGCGTAGAATACGCAGGGACATGTCCCCCCCAGACATTTAATAAAACCTAAACTCTTCCCCTGCACTTTTTTCAGGCAAGTGTGTTCACATAGAGGTTTTCAAGGGCCAGTGTGAATAAATCCAGATTTAAATGAAAAGACACAAGACAGTCACATCGTTTTGGATACTTTTTATTCATATCCAAAATTATGTAAACATTACGGAGTGCTAAACACTCTCATGCAGTGTGTGTTTCATTCATACTCGAAGCCGGAAGGTGCTCTGGCGCATAAAGTCTAAAATGGACTCATAGAAGTAATAATAACATTTGATGTGCCAGGAAATCCTTAATATGGAAAAAGGCATCCCGCTATCGCTTTAGCTAAGCCGAATGACAAGCATAACCCTTAACTGATGAAACGTGAAGACAATAAACGATTGCGAAAATATATGGTTTATGTGTTTTTCAAGTCTTCTCCAGGTGCTAACTGACATAGCATTTATTACTACAGATGCACCGATTGGCCGGCCAGGGACCAGAATTAGCCGATTTTCTGCATGACCGGCCGGTCAGTCTGCCGATTCTGAGCTGGTCTGTTTTGCGTACTTTCCATACTTTTCCAAACCGCGTAGGAACCCTGCTACTGGTTTGGTTTCATATTTAAAGCTATCATTGCATTTTTCCCAACATTTCTTATTTGTATGTTTAAAAAAATATTTAAAACATTAATCTTATAAAATGCTTTATGCATTCAAAATGTTGCAGTGCATATGCATTTATAGCACCTGAAGTAGGCTACTGTGGGACACAGACAGCACCTTCTCTTCACATTGGAATCTCACTTAAGTTGGCAGGTTACCCTATGAAGTCCACTTCGCAGGGTGCACCTCTAGTGTTTCATTAATGTACTAGCCTTTAATTTGTCTTGTACTAGATGATGTATTCTGTACGAAGTACTGCACTAGTGTTTAGCAGTTTAGTTGCCACTCTATTTCATTAGATACTGTACTAAAGATTTCTTAGGTGTTAGTGTACAGTAGTACAAGTAACCCACTGTACTAGTTTTACTTGCCTTAAGCTTCTGCAGTCGTGTCCGTTAAAAGCTATCACCGTTTTCGCCACATTAGACATCAATTCACGAACAAAACCAATTGCTAATAGACCATTTGTTAATACCTCATGAAGACAGGCCAGGTGTGTGGCTTAAATAGCTCTTTTAGCTTCAGTCAAATAATAGAAAGTGCATTTAAATGGAAACCTGCGCGTAAACGAGCGTTCTGTGCTCGAGCTCTGTTCATATGCAAATATGAGGCTCGTCACTACACTACTATACTCGGTCCTCCCCCACGCGCTCCTTCCTTTGTTCATAAACTTTCTTTGTTAGGAGGCCACAGTTGGGAGTTTTTTTCCACTCTTTTGTTCAACTAACGAGTAGTGATTTACATTATTATCCACAAATTCACTTTTAATATCTCTATTCAGAGCCGCTGGTTAGAGTTGACAGGAGCCCCTGACAACAGTCAACAAACAAACGGCGGATAATTAAAAGTTACTGTAACCGAGAACTATAATAAAACACAGCCGATGGTTAAAACCCTCCATAATATGCTTATCCCACAGTGAAATTTAAAACCAATACAGGCAACATGAGCAGTTTATAAAACTATAATTTCATACTGTCCGTGTTTATACAGGCAGAGTACTCATACTCGCATAAATGTGACCATGGACCACAAAACCAGTCATAAGGTTCTTTTTTTTTTTTTTTAAATCGAGATTTATGCATAATCCGAAAGCTGAATAAATAAGCATTCCATTGATGTATGGTTTGTTAGGATAGCCGAGATACAAATATTTGAAAATCTGGAATCTGTGGGTGAAAAAAATCTAAATATAGAGAAAATCGCCTTTATAGTTCTTAGCAAGGCATATTACTAATCAAAAATTAAGTTTTGATATATTTACGGTAGGAAATGTACAAAATATTTTCATGGAACATGTTGTTTACTTAATATCCTAATGATTTTTGGCATTAAAAAATCGATCATTTTGACCCATACGATGTATTGTTGGCTATTGCTACAAATATACCCATGCTACTTGTGACTGGGTTTGTGCTCCAGGGTCACAAATACATACATAAACGAATACAAATGATATCCGCAGCATTAGCCACTATCCCCTCCCATGTGCTCCAGCTCACCTGTGTGGGTCCTGATGTGCGCCTTCAGGTGGGATGATTTGCCGTACACCCGGTCACACCCGTCGAAGGTACAGAGGTGACGCTTGGTGGGGGAGCGGGGTGCGCCCCCTCCTCCCCAAATCTGCTGAGGGGTGTTATTATACTGTCCCGGGACAGGGGTGGCAGAGGGGGTCATGGTCGGCGTTGGGGTGGTGGAGTCAGACAACGTGGTGTAGCCGCTCTCTCCGCACGACGAGTTGCTGCTTTCGGAGTAGGCCGACATGGGACGAAACTTGCCGTGCAGGTCGGTGAGGATCTCCGCCACCGTCATCACGTTGGCCCCCTCTAAACGAAGCGTCTCCCGCACCTCCCTGTCCTCGCTCGACCCGTCTGGCTCGCCGGCAGGAAGGCCCTGAGGAGGGGCCTGAGCCGCACCAGACACCGGGGTGGGTCGATGGAGGACGGGACCGCTGGATATCGACACCAGACACTCGGCGGCCAGATAATCCGAATAGGCGAACGACATTTTATGCGCGACTGCGTTTAACGACTAAGCAAAAGTTACGACGGAGAGCCGTTTCCTGAGTGCGTTCGATTCTTCTCCAAAGACTTTCAACTCGTTGCTTTTTCTCACCAGCAGCGGCCTCTGCTATCTATCTATAGTAAATACAAACAAAACAAATGAAATAAACGATAAAAATATCCAAAAAGAAGTAAAAAATAATACGCTACCGGCGTGACTGCGTTTCAAACCCCAACGTGGTGTCCTACATTGCCCCTCGTTTCATTGTGTCTGCTGCTAGAACCGGCAAAGCCCACGCCACGCCCCCGGTAGTGAGTTTAGTAATCCTACTACGAAGAAGGCTTGGCTCATGAATATTAATTACGTAACGCGCCGTTCTTCCGCTAGTCTCCACGGATTGGCTGAAAGGCAGACGTGAGTAAGTAGGCGGTGCTCAGTAGGCGAATAAGCGAATCACGGCGAGCTCATGAATATTAATTGTAATGCGTGACAGGACGCTCCAGGAAGGTTACCGCGCAACTTGAGCATTCACCCACTAACATTTGCCGTAGTAGGATTCGTAGTCGCCAGCATGCAAAGAGAAACACGCACCAAGTGACGTGGTGAACTGACGCGCGATACGGGCGTGGACCAGAGAGTGACCATTTAATAATACTAAGCCAAATGACTCTGTGGAAAAAGAGTACAGTTTGCTTCGAATAATGACCTTTGTGGAGTGAAAGATATGACTGGAATAATAACATAACTACTTAAAGGGGTCATATGATGCTGCTAAAAAGAACATTATTTTGTGTTTTTGGTGTAATGAAATCGGTCATCGGTCTGAAAAGCGAGGTGTGCTCTGATTGGCCAGCTATCCAGTGCATTGTGATTGGCCGAATACCTCA
>NW_015560618.1:1949792-1958335 GCF_001515605.1 Sinocyclocheilus anshuiensis | reverse complement strand
TCCCTCAGCGACCAGCACAGATCAGCTCTAGGCATGACGAAGCGGATATCGTCCTCTTTTGGAAGACCAAACAAAGTAGTTTCGCTTTCACATTGAAACACACAGCGTCTTCACGACATGGCTGCAGCGTCAACAATACTACAGCGAGAATAAAAGTTACGCCTTCTTTCTTTGCGTGAACATTTGGGCGGCGTTATGCAAATCTTCCCACAGAGCGACGTAGGTATGTTAGAACGAGCCGTTTTAGGTAGGCGTGGTTAACTCTTAACTTTTATAAAGAATATCTCTTTGGATTTGAGACTTTAGTCTTTGCAACTTTACAGATCTTCTTTATGCACCAAGAGCTTGTAACACTCCAAAGAGAAAGGACAAATTGAAATCGCATCATATGACCCCTTTAAATGAATTCGTATCAGTTGGTGACGCCATAGTATAAATGAAGAGGCGGCGTCCTCTTTATATGTTCATAGGAAGCTAATCTACAAGACAAACCAGCTTACATGGTGAACCTAGTAGTGCTTAGTTCATGGAATTCAATGTCTGATCTGTTTCTTGTTATTTATTTATTTTCTTTTCAGTTTACACCAAAGGCGGGGCCTCATTTAGACTTACGCTATTCATCTCTCATGAAATCCTCACTTTTCTGCAGTTTCCAAACAACATTCACTTTCTATATACTGGTGCACAATGAACTCCTCAGTAGATTGGACCAAGGTCATCAATACGTTCCTCCAAAGACCAGATGGAGTCTGGCATCAGACTATTCAGTGTTGGGAAGGTTACTTTGGAAATGTAATAGGTTACAGATTACAAGTTACCCTATTTAAAATGTAACAAGTAGTGTACTATTTCAATTAGGCTACTTTATTAAAGTAATGTAACCAATTACATTTGATTACTTTTTGATTACTTTTCAAAATTTCTAGCGAATGTTTTCAACTTTTAATCATTTTCAAACATTAAAAGCAGGCGGGGTTAACCTTACAGTAGTACTCAACACTGATTAATGTCAGACTTTCAAAATCCTTCATCTCTTGAATTAAGATTATAATACTTACATTTTAAAGCACAGCCATCACAAAATCAGACTTTAGCACCTCTTTTATTGAGGTCTTTCTGAGGTTAAATGCAGATTTAAATTCATAACAAGAAACCATTTAATAGCTGTGATACTGTTTTTGAAATCAAATCTTTGCGTAGCTATGAAAGGAAACACTGGCATCTAATGATGCCTTGGGGAAAAACAGTTAATCTTTAAAAATAAAGCATATACATAAACCCAAATAGGAAATAAAACAGTTATCAAATAAACATGTGTCCTCTTCTGTGTCCTAAACTCCTAAAATATTGGTATTTTAGATCAGTCGATGCAATTTGGGAAAGAAATCAGTCATATCTGTATGTCTGTGAAAATATTCAGATAACCCCTTTGTAATCATTAACATTTTCATAAGTAACTAATTTAATGACACATTTTTCTCAGTAACTGTAACAGATTACAGTTACAGTTATTTTGCAATTAAATTGCGTAATTCCGTTACATGTAACTAGTTACGCCCCAACACTGAACGTATTTTACAGAGAACAACAAGCCATGCAAAACACAGCAAGATCATGCGATATACAGTCACTAAAGATAAAGTAGGGCAACCTAAAAGCTCCAACAGATGCTGTGAATCATGCATGATGGCCTCCTCCCTTTTTTGTCCAACATCTTACTTGAAGGTGCAGTGGAAAAATAGGTATTGCTGTGGAGATAATGGAATAGAGTATTAGTAGGTCAGTGAATATAAAGGCTGCATATAGTTACTTTATGCAGTGTGCTTTGTGTGTTATGTAGGCGCATAAGACACCATGAATACCACACACACAAACACACATACACACACGTTGGGTTTACAATATTGGAAACAATTACAAAACAAAATTCTCTTAAAGTTATAATATCTGCAACTTTGCTGCAGCTTTTATGTTGAAGTTATTTTGTTTTAGGAATGTCTAGGAAACAAGAAAAAGATACGAATTAAGCAAATTACTTTTGTTTTATGCCCTGGCCTCCTTAACTGTACAGCTAGCCCAGCAGATGGTGCCACTAAAATGTTCTGAGAGTGCAGACAAGCCTAAATTGTTTTATACATTGAACTTGTGTCTAATGTATAGACTCCACTTAAACTTTTTACTATCACTCATTTAACCCTGTAAAACTTGACATATGAAATATTAGTAAAAAAAAAAATCTATTTTTAAAAAATGTGTTCATTCAATATATAGACAAAATTACAATAACAGCATATAATAATGATAATAATAATAAACAAATATATTGCATGTTTTTTGTTGAGTATCATACTCAACAAACTCTTTGTGGCTCATATGGTGTGACATATAGGACGATATAGCCTAGTGATCATAATCGAGGAGGAAAAAACACCTCAATTTTATGCAGAGGCCCTAACTGAGCAAAAATATTATATTTTGTGCAGTTGCTGATATTTATATGGCCAAAAAGTATTACTGAATTTGGATAGCTTGTAATGTAAAGAAATTAGATCTTTATAACAGTAAAACAGACTAAAGATGCACAGTACTAAAAACTAAAGATGTAAATATCAGTTGTCACTCTATATTTACCAATAATATGTCTAACTAAGGTATTTAAATGCTTAGTTTTATGTTTTTTTATTTGCATAGTGGGGGAAAAACATATTATGCAATGCATTACAGTGTTGATTGAGAGATGCGTTTCTTCAATCAGTCCAGTAAGTGTTTCTCTTGAAATTATACTAACAATATAGAAGTTATTCATAAAATCAAAGATTTCACAGCAAGAATACACATGTATCATGGCCTGAAGGAGGACATTTTTACAAAAAGTCCTTTTACTTGCTTAAAAAAGTGTAAACTTACAATGGAAAATTTCTGGAAGATTTAAAAGTACGAATGTGATGCAATTAATGTTATAAAAGAAATAACATTAAAATTCATGAGCGTGTTGTGAGAAGGCAGAGGCGCAGTTCAAGATGTCCATCGGTATGCTGCGAGATTTTGTTAGCTGGATGGTCCCCTGGTGGGCATCTGTCCTCCGATTGGTGTCTGAGAGTCCAGTCGGTTTTTACAAAGGCTTAACTCAACATCTATCCATTCACTTATGTGCTTATGCTTTCCTAGTGATGGTGTCTCTCTCCTACAGTGCAGGGCATTACTTTGAATCCAATCACTTATGGCTATGTCTCCGGTATGTCTAGTGCTCCAAGATCTCTGTTTGATTACGTTGCTCATCTTTTTCGGTGGTAAGTGTTTAATATCCTCTTCTTTAATATCCTCCTTTGATTATTAAGAGAAAATGTGACCCTGGAGGACAAAACCAGTCTTATGTCGCTGGGGTATATTTGTAGCAATAGCCAAAAATACATTGTATGGGTCAAAATTATTGATTTTTCTTTTATGCCAAAAATCATTAGGATATTAAGTAAAGATCATGTTCCATGAAGATATTTTGAAAATTTCCTACTGTAAATATATCAAAACTTAATTGTTGCTTAGTAATATGCATTGCTAAGAACTTCATTTGGACAACTTTAAAGATGATTTTCTCAATATTTAGATTTTTTTGCACCCTCAGATTCCAGATTTTCAAATAGTTTTATTTCGGCCAAATATTGTCCTATGCTAACAAACATCAACGGAAAGCTTATTTATTCAGCTTCCAGATGGTGTATAAATCTCAATTTCGAAAAATTGACCCTTATGACTGGTTTTGTGGTCCAGGGTCACAAATATAGAATTCTAAATATTTTATGAGGCCAAGTAAATGTTTGTTTCTCTACAAAGTTTTGTGTAAGTGTTAGTATGGTTTTTAACTTGTTCATGTTTTTTGAAAGCTGACTGCCAAAAAAACTCCAAGATCAACTTTGCAAGTCTACTTGCCCTGGTGAGAGTATATACATGTTAATAAATAGGTCTTTTGCTATTCATCCATACATATTTATATGGATATTCCACACAAACATGATTATCTAAATAACTATGTAAACATTACATAAAACATTATTTACATATAAGTCCCCAATGGAGTTTTTGTCCAATTTAGCTCACTTCTGGGTCAAGACATATAAAAATATATCTGATGTATGTTGACAGATGTGCAGAAAGGGCAAAGGCACACATGTAGATACAGTACAACCATAGCAAGTGCCTAGAAAGGTCCTTCATCAGGAGGCAGTCAGTTAGCTTTGGACTGTGTTGTTGACATTGATGTTCAACCAGGATGTCCAGAAATTATATTAAAGGTATGTTCTGTTCTATCAGTCATTCTATATATGTAATCATTTTGTCATCCACATTGATATAGCTTTTCTTGCTTTACAATGCAACGTATTTTATAACAAGCATAATATATTGAGATTTAAATTGAGGCAGTTGATTTCATTTCAGATAATAGCCAGTATTCACATATGGCTATACCTATAGGTTTTGTTTCATGTTTGCAATCATGTTTCATGAATTCCATATTTGTTTTATTTATTTATATGTAGCTAAGGAACATTCAAATAAAGCACAGCTCATCAAAAAGAGACAATTCGGTGCTACGCTTGAAGAACATAAGGTAGTTTATGTTCCTTTTGATGTGCTACACTCACTCACACTTATCTAACTAGACCTTTTCTGTGTTTGCATTCAATTATTATTATTAATTTTTATCTGGTTCAGGCTGTCAGAATGTCAGAACATTTTAACACAATACTTCATTTGATGTGACTATAACCACACACTATTGGTGATGTAGAGAATTGTTAAGAGGTCCATCTGGTGTTTTGATTTCTCAGAGAGTCATTGGAGAAGAACCCCCTGCGGTTCTGGCTAGAGGAGCTGAGCAGGTGACCCTTGACCCTCAACATCAAGAGGTCCATTCTGAGCATGTTCCAGACCTCGCACTCGGGACGAGCCAGAGAGACAGTGAGAGAGGTGAGAGGAACTGTAACTCACTCTGCATGCAAACTTGTACATGCTATTATACAAAAATCTTATGCCTATTTTTGAAAATATATTTGAGGCATACATATAAAGTTTGTAAATTGAAAAAAAAAAATTTAATTGGTTATTTTAATTAAAGAATGCAATAACATTCAAAAGTTTAGAATCAGTAAGATATTTCTTAAAAAAAAAATAATACTTGAATTCAGGAAGGATGCATTAAATTGATCAAAATTGATAGTCGAGACATTTATAATGTTACAAAAGATTTCTATTTCAAATATTTCTATTCATCAAAGAATTCTGAAAAAAATAACTTTTCCACAGAATATTAGCACAACTGTTTTCTGTTTTAAATAACTGTTTTAAATAAAAATTGAATTTTTTAGTATTAACAAACAGTTAAAAAAAAAAAAATTAACAATAAAATTATATCTAAATCAGTAGTAAGTCACAAATGGGGCACAAATGGCACCATTTCTTGAGAATTAACCAAATATGTTCTACATGGAAGAGGTTACATATGTCACGAATCAGGCCTCTGTGGCTCTCTCCGATGGCCTCCGGAGGGCACCCTCTCCCGAGTACTAACGTTCATGGACTACATTTCCCAGACACCCCGTACCTGGGACTGATTATGGCACAGGTGTTCCCCCTTAGCTTCCCTATTTAAGCAGCGCTCAGACTCTCTATGTTTGCGAAGTCTTGTATTGCCCCGGCTACATTTCTGAGCGTTTATCCCCTATCTTGTCGTCTCTTGTGTATTACCTCGGACTGTTCTTACTAGTGTGATTCTCTGCCGCCTGCCCCGACCCTCGCTCTGCCACTGTTTATTCTCTTGGATTTCCCCTGCTGTACGTGACGCTGTTGACTGAATACTGCCTGTTTTACTCTGCCTGTTATTCTAATAAAAGCTGCAAATGGATCCGCACGCCTCTGACTCAGCGTTACAACATATGTTCAGCTTTCATTTTTCTAGCACTCTACAGCTTGGAATTTTGATACATTCTCTATGATATCTCATCAGTTTGGTCGTTCGTTTGGAGTCACCTTTTCAATATCCAAAAAACAGAAGATCCTTTGAAAAAAGACCTGATGGAGTCACTGCCGGACGATATCTTAAGTAAAGACTTTGAAGCTGAAACATGGAAATATTCTTCACATATGGACTACACAGTGGACACAGGTACTGTAACATTTCCATCAGTTTACAATACTTTTCTATTAATAACACTGATTTTCTCCCTTTTGTAATGTCTGGGTTTTATGCCTGCTCCAGGAGTGGCTGCTGCTAACATCGAGGGAGCTGTAGTTTTCTCCCCTGAGTCTTTTCTTCCACGTTATGCTATGGCAAATCTGACAGTTCACATCCTAGGCAGAGCATTCAATCTTCTGGAGGTGAAAATCAGACCTGTTTGACATCTGTTTGTATTTTCCACAAAACATAAAAATCTAAATTGACCCAGTGTACTGTACTGTTCCTGGTCTAATTTATATTTTTAGATTATCCTAAGAATGGAAAACCTAGAGCCTTTTCTGAAGAAAATCTTTGAGGAGCATCCTCTAGCATCTGCTGATCACTCCAGACCTAGAGGTCAAACAGACTCTATGAGGAATGAACAGAATGGACGAAACAGGGACGAGAAACAAGGAGGCAGTGATGGCAGTCAGTCCACATGTTTAAGTTCCATCAAGACTAAGGTGAGAGTGCAGATTGTGATTTTGTGTTTGTTATTTGGCTCCACATCAGGCATGACCAATATTTCTGTTTAAGTTCACAGAGCAGAGGAAAAGAGACAGTAGCCTCCGATGTTGGATGAATGTGAAGATGTCCGGCAACGACCTTGCCTTTATGACCTGTGATGACCTCCATGCGTATCAAAGAAAGCTGTCACTTAGTACAGCTGGTGTTGTTGTCAAGTTGTTAAAATTCTTTCTCAAGCCGTTACTTAAAAGAGTATTTTGGGTCACACTTTAAGGTCAAATTTTCACTATTAACTAACTATGAACTACGACTTTTGCCTCATTAAACTCTCAAAAAATTTGCTGTTTATTAATAGTTAGTAATGTAGTTGTTAAGTTTAGGTATAGGGTAGGATTAAGGGATCTCAATATGGTCATGCAGAATAAGGCATTAAAGGTGGGGTAAGCGATTTCTGGTAGCCAATGTTGACGTCGCTTTGTCGCGTCCAGTGTACTAGACAGACTTTAGTTGTTGCGGCGCAGACACGGTGTTACTCACCTATCGAGAAGAATCAAAGCAACATCGGCGTCCAATCGCAGGCCTTCCGCTCCTTGAGTTCTCTCCAGCGCTGGAAAGCTGATCCGATATTTACACGGTTCCTACTTCTTGCCTTCTTCTGTTGCGCAGACGTTTTCCTCTTTTGTTTTTTATCCGCCATCTCTATCTTTCTGTCGCTCAGCTCAGCTAATGTCCGTCCTGTGCACTGAACACTCTCTCCTCCACATCATGAGTAGACACGCCCCTTACTGCTGATTGGCTACAAGTTTGTTTTGTTACTCGGCCCGAATCAGTTTTCTAAAGTGTTTTTAAAAAATAGCTTACCCCACCTTTAATATGTGCTTTATAAATACTAATAAACAGTATGCTAGTAATATGTATATTATATGCAGTTAATAGTGAGAAATGGTCGTTAAAATAAAATGTTACCGTTTCAATATTATAGCTACAAGATGTGAACAATATGCATGTAAACATTATTTTAGTGTGAAAAAAATCACTTACTAACCTTGTCTATCTAAAGGTATAACCAGTTTTATCAGTTCTTCATCATGATAAGTGACAAAAAATGATACAACTCAAATACAACAAGTTTAAACAGAATAATAAATGTAAGTGCTTTCATATAATGATAAGCTTCACATTTCTGCTTTTAAACTGATAAACCTTGATGTTGTTTTTTCTGAAGAGATAATGTGGTGAAAAACTTTATGCTATAAATGCTGTTGAATGAGCTTAATTTGTATTGAACCCTGAATATTCCTTTAAAACAAATTAAATAATTGTCACCTTATTGTAACGGGGCTGACGAGACGTGAGACATGTGGATCCATCTGCAAGCTTTTATTTAAGAGACGTGGTATAACAGGCAGGGTCGAACAATGGCAAACAGGTATATGGCGGGCAAAACACAAGAATAGTCCTAGGGCTAGCGTAGGTCAACGATCGGCAGACAGAATCACAGGGGCGAGACGAGAGGGAAAAATCCAGGAAAACAGGCAAAGATCAGAAACCGAGAAAACAGGCAAGGCAAGGCAAAACAAGGAAACACAGAGACTCGGAATAGGGTACAGGCTAAACAATACTCAGCAGAGAATGGTAGTTTGAGTGTGTGTTATATAGTGAGTGAGTGATATGAAACAGCTGTGCAATCAGTGCTGTGTGCAATCAGTGAAACAGCTGTGTGCAATCAGTGCAATGAATGATGAGATATGTAGTCAGGGGTGATATGCAACAGTTTGTGTTGTGCGAGAGTCAATGTAATGGAAAGGGTGACCTCTGGTGGTGAATGAACGGAAGTCCATGGACAGGATTCGTGACAGAGCCC
>NW_015560618.1:1924494-1949735 GCF_001515605.1 Sinocyclocheilus anshuiensis | reverse complement strand
GTTTTTGTGTCCGCCATTTGGCGATCAGGCCCCGCTGTCGCCGCCATTTTGTGAGCGTGCTCTGGTACAGCCGCCACTTCAGTCACAGACACTGTGTCGCGTTCTTCCTCCACGACACCCACAGTAAACAAAGATCCAACCGTCAACAAGGCATAATCCATTAACTGAGTGAGTGAGGAACGTGGACCCTCGTGTCTAAGTTTAGACTTAAGAGGTTGATTTATGCCATCGCAGAAAAACTCTCTATGGCAGGGTCGATCGATGGCAAACAGGTATATGGCGGGCAAAACACAAGAATAGTCCTAGGACTAGCGTAGGTCAACGATCGGCAGACAGAATCACAGGGGCGAAAGCTTTATGTCACAAGAGAAGTGGTCAAACACTGGCAGGGTCGATCGATGGCATTTGTACTAATTGTTTTGAGAACTGCATTAACTGTTGTGCAAATGTAAATAGTGATGTGAGAAATGCACCAAAGCGACTGAGAAAAACTGTAATATGTCTGTAGTATATTTTTCACTTTTATGTTGTAAATACTATAATAGTTTTAATATCTTTCATTTTCCCAGGGTCAGGAGATTAAAATCAGCCAAAGGCCAATTGTTCTGGCAGAGGAACTGGTTTTACCATCTCTCTCTGGATTACCCATAAGGCTAAGCATCAACATGTCCACTCTGTTCTCCCTCAGACTTAAAGGCATCGCTAATTACAAGAATTGGTCGCATTTCTCACTGGCTGGCTATGTCAAACCAAAGTATGTCTGATGAAGTTTTGAAAACGGCAGTGTGCTGTCAGGTTGAAGTCATGATGGCAAGTCATCTCCTGTTTGTGCTTTTACACAGTGCACTGGTCGCCATCTCTGTGAGAGCTGGAGTGGATGGAGCGTTTGGTCGTGTGGGATTAGAGTGGGTCTCTCAACTCAAAACCTTCACCAGTTTGGATGGAGCTGTATATCTACACCATGGACAGAGCCTGAAGGTGGTTCTCAGTACTCCAGATGTACTGACCTTCAAGTATGAACATTATTTACATGTTCTTTCGAATATATAAATTAATTTTGATATGTTATTTGGGAGAAATAAAGGTCCAAATGTCCTGATATCATAATGGAGAAAAAAAAGAAAGTAAAAAAAAATTCAAAGCTGCTTCTGTTTATTAATATTTGAAAAACATTTCTCCTGTCATGTGGTGTGACTACAATTCAGAACAAGTCAGAAACAGGATGTTATATCAGTTATATCAATTATATAAAATGTCATCTAGTGCAACTCCCTAAAACTCAAATGTACTTTATGAATTTAAGAGTAATTATTCATGAAATTTGTACAAATTTTATTTCAATTTAGAAAATAATGACTAAAATGTATACACTTACATGTATTTATTATGCAATGAAAATATGTTATTACTTATGTGGTGGTTGCACCACAGAACATTGTACTTAAATTTAATTCTGGAAAGACGTATACAATATTTTTTTAAACCATAAGAAACTAAGAAAATACAAAGAGTACATTTCTAAGAACTTGTGTTTAAATGCTGAAAAAGAACAATAATTTTCTTGAATGTAGACACTTTTATTTGTGACTAACCTATAAACAGTTGTAAAATTACCACTTGATCGTCTACACAAAAAAGCTCCAGAATGTTTCGTGTTAGTGGGGACAGTAAGGAAGAGCTCATAGCTACAAGAAATCTCAAGGAGAAGAGCACTTGCACTCCTAAAACATGTGAGTTTATTTCAAACAACATAAAATGTATATTTTATGTTACACATATACATAAAATACATTTTATTTTATACACACTTTGTCACTCATAAAACACTGACCTAAAAAACACTAACAACAAGTAGCAGGTATCGAGAAACGTGTCCTAGCAATTGTAAAAAACTGGAATTGATTACATAGCCCAGCATCTTGAAAAAATATTGCATAATTTTTGGATTATTGCATAAAAATCAATAAAAACTTTCCATCACATACATGTTTTTTCAGAAATAAGAATGAAGACAGACAGACAGACAGACAGACAGATAGATAGATTTATTGTGATGTGATGATTTGCAGCCAGCTTTTTATGTTCTGCTTCTTTTCACAGTGCAGTTGGAGAGAAGTCTGGAAGATGGCCAGAGACATTATTCTATAGATGCTGGGTTTCTGTTGCCAAGCGCTGTCAGCATCAGAGCTCTTGGGTTACTGAAGCAAAGGGGCCCAGAGTGGAGCTCTGCTGTGAGGGTCAGGTATGGTGTACAAGGTAAGTAATTTCTACAAATAACATAAAATTTTTAAGACAATGCAACAGACTGTTCATTCATTTATTTATTTTTTCAGAGGATTCACAGAACATGCAGGAATGTCACATGACCCAGAACCTCCACAGCGAGTCTGACCCAGTCCAGACGTACCGTATAACAGCAGCACATGAACTGCACTGTTCCCATTTCATCAACATAAACCACAAGGTCAAATTTATTGTCTCACAAATACAAATGTACTCTTTGGTTTCACAGGTTTAAAACGCTTTCTGCAGTTGATTCTAGTACTGATTCCCAATTGGTTTTTTGCACTGTAATGCACATAACATGGTTTATGATAACAGATATGGCAACCTTCTGATTAGTGGATTGTTTCCACCAACAGATTCACCTTAAACATGAACGGAGCCCAATCAACATCCAGTCATCACTTGATGTAAGCGTTGGAAAGCAGTGGAACCAGAGCAGCAACAAACACAGGATCCTCTTCAATCAGTCGCTCAGAAACCAGTCTGGACCCAGCCTCACCAGTTATGCTGTGGAGGTTCAGCTTTACTAAAACATTCAGACTGAATCTAGACTATGTACATCAGATGTGTTCTCCCATATTGTCAGATGTTCAGACTGTGGTCTTGATTTTGATTATGTACCATATTAATGTATATTGCCTTTTCCAGCTCAGCCTGCGACTTCTAGACAGAGGACTGAATTACAGAACTCAGCTTCTGCGCTCTTGTTTCAAGAAGCAAAAATCTGAGAGCAGCACCCACCTGAAAATCAACTACAACAATCAGATGCCTCTGGTAGCTGGTGTCCACTGGAAGGACGTGTCAACAAAGACCTCCCTTCAAAAGTGGGAAGGTGTGTAAGTATATTTTCCATTATATATTCCAACCAGAATCAAACTCTCATTTGTGAAGTTGTAGATTTTAGATAGAGACAGTATATCGGTACCATATCTATTATCTGCCAATATTAGAGATTTATTTTTTCATTTGTCATATTGGTCAACATTGGATTTTTAACTGTGCATGTTCATTTACTTAAAAAAAAAAAAAAAGAAAAGGGAAAGTTCACCTAAAATTAATCTAGTTAATCTAAATACTTATAATGAATTGCACTTTTAAATGTAATCTTTAGCAAATCCCAAAATTAATATCCATATTTCTTATTTTACATTATAATTTTGTAATGCTTAAATTCACTTGTAGCTTTTAATGTTATTGAATATAGCTTTTAGTATTTTAGTTTTGCTTTATTTAGAGCAGTGATTATCAACCAGGGGGGCAGGGGCCCACTAGGGGGCCTCAGCACACTTCCAAGGGGGTGTAGAATAACTTAAAAGTATTTCAATTTAATACATTCTCATTAATAACACAAAATCAAGATAAATAATTGAAATAATATTTTCCCCCTCTCAACATTTTTCTTTTCATTGAAGAACATGCAAAGCAGGGGAATTTGTGGCCTAATGGTTAGAGAGTCGGACTCGTAACCCAAAGGTTGTGGGTTCGAGTCTCGTACCGGCAGGGATTGTAGGTGGGGGGAGTGAATGTACAGCGCTCTCTTCCACCTTCAATACCATGACTGAGGTGCCCTTGAGCAAGGCACTGAACCCCCAACTGCTCCCCGGGTGCCACAGCATAAATGGCTGCCCACTGCTCTGGCTGTGTTCACAGTGTGTGTGTGTTCACTGCTGTGTGTGTGCACTTTGGATGGGTTAAATGCAGAGCACTAATTCCAAGTATGGGTCACCATACTTGGCCACATGTCACGTCACTTTCACTTTCAATTCTTAAAACTTGTGAAATTACTTTTTGAAAATAAAAAATCATGGTACATTAATCAGTTCTCCCAGTTTCTGTTAATAAAGTTTAGAAACAAGCAAATTTGTCATAATTACAGCAGATAAACATAAACATAAAAACACCATATATATCTCAGCCTATATGGGTTGGGGGCTTTGATTTAGACAAAACAGTAAAGAATTTTGTATCTGCCATTTATCAGTTATTAGATATAACAATAATTATCGGCTTATCATTGTCCTGAATTTGATAGCAGTGCATCCCCATAGATTTTATTTGAAAGGAATGCCATGAATTTCTACAGTTCTTGTTAATATTCTAGTTCATGTAAAACTGTACTTCATTCATTATGTTCACAGGTTCATTCAACATGGATACCCCCTGGCTCTATGTGTACATAGTTCAAAAACTAACTCAGCCCCAGCGTGGCATCATGCAGTTCAGCTCTGAGGTCACCACACGGAAACTGGTGAACATCCTAAGCTGGAGGGTTTCTACAAGGATAGAGGCAAAGAACGACAAGGCCAGCTACACCTTTTTACACCAACTGTCAGTTATATTAAGGTGTGAATACAGTACTTTCTATCACCTCTCACTTCGAGTTTAAGTATTTCTCCCAAGGTACCTCATTCCTAGCCCTGTTTAGCTGTAAATTTGTTCATATCGTCCCCTGGAGAAACTTCAGGATAAGTGAATGATCTTAAGTGTAATGGTGTCATTGAAGGTTGGTGGATGGAACATGTTGGACAAGCGTGGAGTTAAAGCTTCATACTCCATCAGCACAGCCTGGACACCAGCATTGCATGGGCAAATCTACATAATCAATGGCAAACAAGTGAAGACTCTGGAAATAAGTGCAGGCTATGGCAAGCAGGACCTCAATATTTCTGCAGTTGTCAGTACTCTGGATAAGGTAACAGAAAATGAGTTATCTGCTCTTTGCAGTTTAAATATGTCAAAAAATGTGTACTGGTCCAAATCTTTGGATCTAATGCTTGCATGAAAGTTAGCCATTCTGGACTTCACTGTTTTTTTTTCATTTTGAGCAGAAGCTAAAGAAGAGGCTTTTAATGATGACAATGACCCTGTCGGATCTCAAATCCCTTATGCAGAGTTACAGATGGAGGGTGCCATAGAGGAGATACGGAAGGAAAGGAAGGTTTATCAGAAAAGATGGAAGCTAAACTTCAGGTGTGTCTGGAATATGAAAATGACTACGTATAGTAATGATAATGGTGACAGCAGTAGGAACATAATGACTTTATCCACAGTGCTATTTTACTCAATATCCATAAGCATGCTTAGTTATGTTTGCTTCTTCCAACATACAACCATTCAAGTTTCTCCCTCAGAGTCTCATGCTACAGGAGACATTCACAAGTGATCTACATCAGAAAGCTTACACTTTGGAGTGAAAGGTTCTTGTCCATGGAAACAAAAAGGCCATTCACATCCTTACTCTGGGTTTCCAGCCACATCAACCATATGTGAGTCTAAAATCAACATACTGTACAGTATTTATACTCTTATTTCACCCAAGTCTTTTACCCAAGAATTAAACTGGCAGTTATTCAGAGTATGTGAGCTTACTGGCTAGCTTTGTTAATTGAAATTGAATGTAAATGCTAGGGCCATACACACAATGCTTAGATGTATTTTTATACAACAGTTCAATAAACATTGCTATAAGAGTACATATATGCTGTAGCAATAAAAATAATTCCACATAAAACCAAACCAGAATCAACAGTTCCGCTTCTCCAAACAAAACACAGTAGCAGTGTTCCTGAACGACTAATTTGTTTGAATGGTTGAGTGAGTGATTCAGTGACTCACTCATAAATACAATCACTTTTCTTTTCTGAACATATCAGTCGTGTTTGAATGATTCAATGGCTCGTTCATAAAGATGGTCACTTGTTCCATTCCTGAATGATTCAGTGTTGATTAAACAAATGGTTGAGTGAATGATTCAGTGACTCACTCAAAAATACAGTGGAACACAATCACGAAAATGAGCAAAATTAGCTTCCGCCTCAGTAGAGATTGTGTTCCATGGGGGTTTGCGTGGTGCCTAAACACATTACTGACCCAGACACTTGTTTCATTTCAGTGTTTTTGAACAAATCGTTTGAATGAATGATCCATTGACAGACTCATAAAACAGAACAAAGCTAACAGTTGTATAATGTGGTTTATTTTAGGTGTGCTCCTCAATAGTCCAGTCTTTCAGCACTGACAGAATTCCCCAAGACTCAAAGATCTGTGTTACTGTCCAAAACCACCAGGTAAACTAGCAGAAATATTTGATGTATCTCAGAGCAGTGCCACATTACTCTAACTATTGTACAGCGAGTGTCATTTTAAATCTAATATAGGATCATAATTTTAAAGTGGGTCCATATTTTGTCTTTGCTCCTGTCAAACCTCTCTGTGAAGACTGCTCATGAAATTAAGGGCAGGTTGTGGACCGGAAAGGATGAAATACTTACAGCCTTTGGTCAAGTACAACTTCATGACCTAACTACATCTCATCAAGATGTTACAATGAAAGCCAACCTGTCCCAAATGTTTCAGGTAAACAATGATGTACACTTTATTTTTACTTTTACTTTCCTCTAACCTTTGTAATCAAGTTAGCAAGTGTTTAGCAGTTGATTGTACTGTGTTCTAGTTTACCTTCATGTAAAATACCTGCATACAGTTTGCCATGGCAATATACAGTACACTGCTGTGAAAAAGTGTTTACTCCCTTCTGATCTTCTGTGTTCTTGCATATCTTTACACTGAACATCATTGGATCTTCAACCAAAACACATGAATACATAAAAGTATTTATTATTCAGATAGTCAAATTCAGATGAAGGGTGTCAAATTCTTCACAGCATTGATGTGTTGTACATTTACAATTTTTAGGTGGAATTAAATTAAGAGTCTTTTTCAGACGGATTTCCCGACCTCTGTCAGCCTAGTTATTGAGTTGCTCAGGAGTCACAGGAACAACAGTGAGTTTGAATATCATTCTGAAGGGAAAGTAGCCATTGACGACAAGAACTACCATGTAAATACCTTAAAAGTGACATTTTGCGAGTAATTAATGACATATTTCTTAATTCTGAGTTTTGTTAATAATGCTATGGGCTGATATTGAGTGTTTTTCTTATTTTTCATGACGTTCCAGGCTAATGCAGCAATAACAGTATCTCCTCTTGGAAACATTGGCAGTTCTATCAATCTGAAGTCAAATGAAAAAAATGCAACACTTCACTTTAATCTAGACAACAAGGTGGCAAAGGGTATCAATACTGTGTGTGTCCATGCTGGCTTTCATCAGACCTTATTCCCAGGGGCCATTTCTGATGGTCAGATTCATTTAGCTGCTAATTCTTCTTCAGAAAGGTAAACTGATAACAGCAGTTATGTCTTATTGTAAGACATGTTAACTCATAATTTCTTTCTTTATATTACCTATAATTTTTTTTTTCCTCTCTCTAGTCTTTTCTTGCAGTGTACAGTAAAAAAGAAAGAAGAGACATTTAGTGCTCACTTAAGTGGAACTCTACCGCATGATCAAAAATCGCAGCTATCTCTTTCAGCAGATATTTTCAATTCAATACAAGATCTCGCTGCTTTACCTAATTCAGCTAGTCTGGTTGGAGTACTAACTCAGTCAAAGGGTCTAACTGAAGGTAAATCCAAGATCATTTACTCAGTGTGCAAATTAACTTTTCAGTGAAAAAAGTTCAGTTTTAGAAAGTTCAGTATCTTTTAGAGAGGTCGACTTATGATTAATTAAAACAAAGCCAAAAATTTGGGTAGAATTCAAGTTTATTTATTAATTTCATTACACAATGGGCATAGTAGTTTACAACCCAAATGCAATATCTAATTGAATGTGTTTGTCTGAAATGTACATGTTAGTGATTGATACTCTCATGTTGTGTGTTTGTGGTGCAGGAGAGCTGACTGTAGTAGTGGATGATGCTGCATATGGACTGGAAGTGACTCGTCAGCATGAGAGGAAGTCTGGAGAAGATCTTAGTGCTTTACTATGTCTAGTTGCTATGGAGGAGTCACTGTGTGTAAACATCAGCAGTAATTTAACACATTGTGGGTGCAGAAGTCTTCCAGCTATCTCACTTTATCCCTTGGCTTCGTTCTGCAGGTATGTTCAGCAGCATTAGCAGACTCTTGCTATGGCTGTGTAGTGGAATGCAGTATGTTTCTGTCTCTGTCTATTGGAGCAGGGCTTCCCTTGAACAGCAGCGCAGGTGTGAATGTGAACTGGAATGGCAGCAGTGTCTGTGCCCAACTGGAGCTGCATGCAGGAGCCAGTGGCCTGACAGCCACACTGGAGCAGAGTTCACCCCACACCACACAAACTACTGGACAATCTCAGGTTCGAGAATCACAGTCATTCAGTAATTGCGAATCACTGAAAGGCTCCCATAGTTCTGCTCAGATCTCATTGACACCAGCTGACACACAAGAACAAATGAAGTGTTTGTGCAGTTTCTTTTCCTCCTTGTTCCTCTTCAATGCTGTTGAATTAGCTGAACTTCCTGGCTGTATGCAAACAAAGAAGTTGCTGTTTTTTAATGAATTCACCAGATTTGAACTGACTAATTTTAAGCGAATAATGAGTAATGAGTCATATGAACTACTTTATGGGGTTTTTATGGTACTAATTTTCCTTTTGTGAACTTGACAATCATAGTCTTTCATTCTGCTTAACTTATTTCATACTCACTAATGGTGCATTATCATTATTTAATGTAATAATACATTAAACATAAAATTTACTCACCCTCATTCTTCTGTGGAACACGAAATAAGATATTTTCAAGAATGCTGAAGAAGAACACATTTGGGGCCAGATTTATTAAACAGGGCAAATTAGCATTAGAGAGCAATTCCATAAAAGCACAGATGAAAGGGCAGAATTCTGCTAGTGATTTACTGACAGTGCGCACATTACAGAACAAAGACTCAACATCTCATTTCCATGGTGACCAGCACAATCTACCAAGAGTAGCTCAAATTACCGCCTGCTTTAAGACATGCTTTTTTTGGGTGTTAAAGGGGTCATCGGATGCTAAATTCACTTTTACTTGTGGTTTGAACATAAATGTGTGTTGGCAGTCTACCCTATAATGATAAAAATCCACCCAGTGGTTTTTATTTGATCCCTAAAAATAATATCCCCTTTTTCAAGTCAGGTCATTCTCAGCTTCTTGTCTGTGTGACGTCAAAGACGCAGTGAATTACTTTTGTTTGTGAAGGGAATGCGCCCCCCGATCTACCTAAATGCGTTGCGAATCATTCGTGATCCAGCTTCACTTACAGCACAAGTGAGTATAAGCGGTTTTTATGAATCTTGGGTGAGCAGAGCTCATTGGCATTTAAAGCAACATGCAAAAAAAAAAAAAACGGGTTGATTTCTGCAGAGCTGATTTTGACAAGGTAAAAAGGGTGTTGTTTTACACTACCATTGAGAAATTTTAACCAAAGTATGTTATGGACTTTTTATCAAGACCCTAAAAATCACATCAACCTGTGGAAAATGGGCATACGATGACCCCTTTAAATTATGGCACCGCTAATTCTTCACTTCGTGTCTTTAGTAAATCCTGACAGTACTATTTTAACGCCAAAAGACGGTTTGCGCTGGCGCAAGCTGTTAGTAAATCTGGCCCTTGGTTATCATTGATAAGGACCAAAACACTGAGACATTTTTCAAAATATCTTCTTTTGCGTTCTACACGATGTTTATTAAGCAAATCGTTTTGGTGACCATTGACTTCCACTGTATGAACCAAAAAACACTGAAAAACACAGAAAAAAGAAAGTCTTGCAAGTTTGGAACAACATGAGGGTAAGAAAATTATGACAGAATATAAATTTTTAGGTTAACTATCCCTTTAATATTTCTCACACTGTTTAAAATGGTTTTTATAAAAATATTTTAGGAAAGGGGATCATCATAGATCACAAGGGTCCTTGGCATCAAAACATTTGACAGCTCCTGAACTAGCAGATTTTGCAGTGCATTAGTCTTGAAACCTCCAAATAGGTTGAACTTGGATCTGTGTTTGTTTTGAAAACACCTGTGACGCCTACCTTAATCACACTTAAACACAGAGTAATAATCACTTGTTGAAGAATAAGTAAGCATCGGTTTAGTATGTGTTAGTATCCATATGGTTGCCCCAGAAACCCCTTCTACACTCTGGGTCATTTCCCATGTTGATGAAGGGAAATGCCTCTGATTCCACACTCCTCTCCTACAAGCAAAGCAAACTGAAGGCACGGGGGCTTGTTTTTACAGGTGAACTGCACAGAGGGGATTGACACGGGCCGCCTGCTGGCCGTCTGCTCTGGGCAAAACCAGGAAGACTTACTGAAGGTACGTGGGTAGCGTTTCCTTCTTTTGAAGAATGGTTCAGTGATCGCTGTGAACATTGGATTGTGTTTGTATCATATGGTGAGGGACATCTGAACCCATCCTGATTTTTGTGTAGATTGGAATCAGAGCCCGTTTTTATAACTCCCAGAGTTCAGCTTTCTCATTTGATCTTCAAGGTCACACAATACCTCCAGGTAGAATAGTCTTGTTGGAGATATCACTAAATTACAGCAATTCATTCTATGCTTTTTTTTTTTTTTAACTGTACATGTATTAGTAGACTATCCAACCAATTTTGCTGTCTTTTGTAGCATTGGACTATTGGCAAACATCTCCCACAACATATCTGCTTTACATCCGTACCTGCCGTTTGAGTTTTATCAGATGACTCTAAAAAAAAATAGCACTGAACTACTTTAAAGGAACACTCCAGTATTTTTGAAAATAGGCTCATTTTCCAACTCCCGTAGAGTTAAACAGTTGAGTTTTACCGTTTTTGAATCCATTCAGCCGATCTCCGGGTCTGGCGGTAGCACTTTTAGCTGTAGCTTAGCATAGATCATTGAATCTGATTAGACCGTTAGCATCTCGCTCAAAAATGACCAAAGAGTTTCGATATTTTTCCTATTTAAAACTTGACTCTTCTGTAGTTACATCGTGTACTAAGACCGACGGAAAATGAAAAGTTGTGATTTTCTAGGACGATATGGCTAGGAACTATACTCTCATTCTAGCGTAATCAAGGAACTTTGCTGCCGTACCATGGGTGCAGCAGGCGCAATGATATTACGCAGCGCCTGAAAATAGGCTAACTTCCGTCAACATAACCAACTACACAAACTTAGTGCCGGTCATGTTGGAAGTTACCTAGCTGGGGACTATTTTCAGGCGCTGCGTAATATCATTGCTCAAGGCTCATGGACTTTGGTGAGCAGACAAACGGATTCATTAGAACAGAAACAACCCTTTGTCTCAAGATTGACTCACTTTCACATACATGCCCTGTCCCACGCACCTGACGACAGACAAAACCGCAACAAGCAGGTGCACAGCTCTCTATAGTCTTAAATAATCTCCACGCTTTCAAGGCCTGCAGAGGGCAGGCCTGTATCTTTCTCTCACCAGGACAGGTACACCACCTTTATTTTACAAACACTGTTATTACCAGTAATGCCTTACTGGCATGGCTCCCTGGATTACTTGGTAAATAAATCCTGACTGGTAAACATTAACTTTCAGTGATCAAATATTTTAATATGATGGCCATTAAACTATAATTTCCCACACAGCATAGTCTTAGTCACTTTTCAGTCTCTTTATCCTGACATCGTAAAATAATTTAAACTCCAAACTCAGATCAATATTTAACATCTGTTTTTTATTTAATTATTATTATTTTAATTGTTTATTATTTTTTATTTTTTGCTAAGCAGCCATGCAGTAATTGGGATAATGTAATTATCATATCACAGTCATTATCAATAAACCCCTTCAGGGTCATGAAAGGTCTGATTGTTGAAGTTTATTTTGCAACAATGTCCAGATGGTTTACATACAGTGCCTTTAAAAGGTTTGGGATCGGTACAATATTTTAATGTTTTTTTAAAGAAATCTATTCTACTTACCACTAAGGCTGCATTTATATGATCAAAAATATAGTAAACATTAACATTATGGAATACTATTACAATATTAAATAACCATTTTTTTTTATTCAGTAGATTTTAAAATGTAATTTATATGATGGTAAAGCTGGATTTTCAGCATTATTACTCCAGTCTTTAGTGTCACATGATCCGGCAGAAATCATTCTGATATGCTGATTTACTAAATATGTGACCCTGGACCACAAAAGCAGTCTTAAGTCGCTGGGGTATATTTGTAGCAATAGCCAAAAATACATTGTATGGGTCAAAATGATTGAGTTTTCTTTTATGCCAAAAATCATTACGATATTAAGTAAAGATCATGTTCCATGAAGATATTTTGTTAATTTCCTACTGTAAATATATCAAAACTTAATTTTTGATTAGTAATATGCATTGCTAAGAACTTCATTTGGACAACCTTAAAGGCGATTTTCTCAATAGTTAGATTTTTTTGCACCCTCAGATTCCAGATTTTCAAATAGTTGTATCTTGACCAAATACTGTCCTATCCTAACAAACCATACATCAATGGAAAGCTTATTTATTCAAAAAAACTTGACCCTTATGACTGGTTTTGTGGTCCAGGGTCACATATACAGTATATTACTGTTACTGAACCCAAACTCAATAGTGTATATCAAAAATGAACTGCACATACACAGCATACGCTGTGCCCCAAACAGAATATCTCTCCTCTGAATTTTGCTGGTACGGTATGTATTGTGTCAGATACAGTCATTGCTCTCCCTAGTGGAGATGGAGGGATGTGTTGCCGTGGCTCAGGAGGGGAAGGCCTATTCCCAAAACGCAGAGCTCAAATAGAAGGACAAGAGGATAACACAAAGCATGAAATACCAGGTGTGGATTATTTAAGGAATTGAAAACTTGTTTGTCGTACTGCCTTTATTTAGTATCTTAGGATCTAAGCTAATCTTTCTCTTTATTGTTTGCGGTTTAGGGAGGAGTAAAAGGAATGCACATGCTCCTCGTGGAGCTGGGGGCCCAAAACATCTCTCCGTCTCCCTGTCCATCTCACTCTCTTCTGACCCAGATACACACCAACCTGAGGGACCGTCTTGAACACCATGTTCAGATCGGCCTCTGTCCTCCACAGCCTGTGAGATCACATACTCGCTGTCATTACATTACATTAAAATGTGCTTATAACAACTTAACATTCACACATATCAACCGTAGAAGGATAGTTCACCCAAATATGAAAATTCAGTGTTCTTTTGCTCTTTATTCTCACGTCATTACAAAACGTTTTTAAAGATTTACAGTAAGTGACATGAATGTCTGTAAATAATACATTTTTCCCTGGTTGAAAAAAAGGTGTGCTTAATTGTACTGAAAGCGCACTTCTAGTGTATTCCAAATCTTAATATGCTTTTTAAAAAACTGTACTTGCAGATAATATAATATTAACTAAATAAAAGGCCACATGTAGGTGTAATTAAAGACTGCACTTTTAAAAAAGTGCACTTTGTAATAATGTCAAATTAAAAGTTTTTACTTTAAAGTACATTTTAAATCATTTTGCTTTAATTATCTTCTTTAAAAAGTGCACTTATTTTGATGTGTTGACTAACATACTAAAGCACATGTAAAGTACTTGATTGTAATTTTAACTGGGTTATTTTATGTATTACTATGTACAAACAGCAAGTTCATCATAACAAATGTGCAATTACAAATATATTTAAATTCAACATACAAATTTCAGTACCATAAAGTGTGCTGTCAGTACAATCAACAGTACACTTGAACTATATTTCTAAGAAGTATTTATGAAATTACAAATAAAGATGTACTTAATTCTTACTTAAGTGGGTCAAACACTCTTAAGTTCAACTAATTGCATTTAATATAAATGTAAATGAATACATGTTCATTTAATTGTCAAAAACATGCAATTAAGTGCCCAAAAATGTTGTATTCAGTATGCACGGTAACACTTTAAGGACCGATTCTGACTATTAACTAGTGACTTATTAGCATGCATATTATTAGCATACTGACCTTTTATTAGTTCTTATAAAGCACATATTAATGCCTTATTTTGCATGACCATAGTTTAGATCCCTTAATCCAACCCTATACCTTAACCTAACAACTACCTAAATAATAAGCAGCCGTTTAGCAGTTTATTGAGGGAAAACTTTTAATTAATAGTGAATGTGTTCCCTATTCTAAAGTGTAACGGTATGCACTCAAGTACATATAGTTTTATTTTTATTATTATGCTATTTCTTTAATAAATATTCTATTTAAAGGTGTGCCAGGGTTATTTTTTGGTGAACTTGTGCGACCAATAACTGAGTTACCAATAACCAAAATTTGGGTAGTCACTACAATTATATTAGTAGCCAAAACAAGAAATCTTAATTCAGTTCAGAGGTAACACTGATACATTTTTTTTCCCCTCACAGGCTTTAATTTGGTCTGGATCTCACAGAGTGAAGTCAGGCAAGGAGCTGTTGTACACTCACACCCGTGTGTCTGTGTCCGGACACCCTCAGCACAACACCTTCACACTGTCACTCAGAAACATCAGCAGCAGTCAGCGCTCCAACTACTCACTGATCACAGAGGTACTCACACTGCCCAAATCACCCAAATCATTACATAAAGCAGTGTAACATTTCATGAAGTTTTGATGGAGGTTGTTGTTATTTCTAGAGCATAGAAAATATCATAAGCTTACTATAAAACCGTAAAAGCCAATGGAATTTCCTCATCGTGATAGAAAAACAAATGTGTGTGATTTACAGTGGCAGGTAGGAAACTGGAGTGTGGAATTGGCCTGCAATTCCCTGTCTTCAGGCAGGAATGTGGCAATCCAGGTTCATGCAAAACTAAATTGCAGTGAGATGCTATGGCTGCAGGGGGCGCAGGGAAAACGCTGCCTTCAAGCTGCTGCTGGATATGACACAGGTGATGATTGCTAGTTAACCCTAAAAACCTAATGGATCATATTTGATGCACACATTTCTAGGGCCTTAACATTATCAACATGATTACAACTTTGATATTGTACACAATCTACTACATGCCTGTTATCTGATTGATAGTTTATGCATTTGTAGCAAGGAAAAAGCCTTTTAGTATAATTGTAAACACACAGGTTGTGTTTCATGTGACTTTTTGCTGTGAAATCTTTTTTTATATATATAAACAAATAACTAAACATAAACAACTTTTATATTGTTAGTAAGATAAACACTTACTGAACTGAAGCAACTTAGGTTTACTTGATTGTCTAGAATTGTTTTTAAATAAAAATCATGTTAAAATGTGAGTATCAAGTATGATACATCAGGAACATTTAAAGAACGTTTATTTGTCTCTAAATCACCATTGTGTTACATATGCCTTGCCCCCCTCACCCCCACCCAACAAAACTTTGAGCCTTTGATCATAAAACTAATTAATACAACTAAGATGTTTTTCCCCTTGTTCATGAGTGCCAAATTCTCACTATATCCTCCTATATGAGCCACAAAACCTGATGTATGAAGTGTGAAACTTTTTTATAAAGATTTTATTAATGACTATAATTTAAAATGTCTGGCTTTATAGGGTTAATAACTCTGCTGTAACAAGTGATTATTTATCATAAATTCTTATGAATAACCTTTGTTTGCCTTTTAACTTGCCATCAGAAACGTCTGATGATATCAGAGCGGTGTTCTGTTTGGAGGGACATCACTGGTTTACCCTGGAGGCTCAGCGAGGCAGTCGGGGCATTGAGAATGAGACCCTTACCCTTATTTCTGTAGGAGCAGCCAATCATAGTCTGCTTTTTCAAGCTAAAGGATGCAGGGAATGCCTGTGGGCCACGGAGGTGAGAACAGCAAGGAGTTATGAAGTTTTTTCATTATATAAATCTGCCAGATAGCTTGTAAAACATTGTTTTTCATGTCTGGATTGATACCGTATCTTTACAGGCACGCCTCCAGCAGCTGGGGTCCCGGATAAGGAGTAAACTGTTGGACAGAGTTCAGAGACTTCAGCATCTACTGTTAACATTCAGAAGACAGGTTTGTTTTATCTCACAGGCTCTCATGCTGCATATTTAGACTATGTTAAAGGGTTAGGTCAGCGGGGAAAAAATCACTTACCCTCATGTGGTTTAAACATGTATGCCTTTCATTCTTCTGTGGACCAAAAAGAAGATATTTTGAAGAATGTTGCAGTGTTTTTTAATCCATACAGTGAAAATCTGTGGGGTTCAGGGTTGTTTTGGACACCACTGACTTTAATTGTATGGCATTCTTTAAAATATTTTTATTGCAGAGAAGAAAGGGTGCTTTGTAAGAGTCATATAGAAAAAAAGTGTAATGAGTATTTTAGAATCAAATACATACCCTTTCAAAAGTTTGGGATCATTATTTATTTTTATTTATTTATTTATTTTTAATTAAACTTTTATTCAGCAGCTTTATTCAGCAAATTTATAAAAAAGTGACTGTAAAAGTGAAGAATAAAGTATAATGTTATGAAAGATTTCTAGATGTTTTTTGAATGTTCATTTCATCAAATAATCCTGAATAAAAGTGTATCATGGTTTGCACAATAATATTAAGCAGTACAACTGTGTTTTGATAATAATAAGAATTGTTTCTTGAACACCAAATCAGTATATTTGGTGCTTTGGTAACATATTTGGTAATACTGAAGACTGAGTAATGGCTGCTGAAAATTCAGCTTTGCCATTACAGGAATAAATTATATTTTAAAATATATTTAAATAGAAAACCATAATTTTGAATTGTTTTGAGATCTTAATCTCTGACCATTGCCACCTGCTCCCGCAGCATGTGTTTCGCTCCCGCAATTTTCGTGTCCACTCTTTTAAACATTCTAATATTGTATATTTTGGCGCATCAGGGAGCCGCTCTCAGGATGCGGTGTATTTAAATATTTTTGAATGAGCGTTTGCGCTGTTTACTTTCACTTTCGATTTCGCAAATCACACGCACTCTGTGTGAAGGGAGCACATCTTACAAGATACTCCAACATGGTCTTGTCAGTCATCTCTCCTTGCACTCGACCTGTGATCAGGCAAATCTGACTCCGGTAGCTCTTGTTAGATGCAGGGTTGCCAAGTCCGCGTTTTTTCCACACAATTGGGCTAGCTTACTTTTAAACTGTTGCCATGGTTTGATTTTCCCAAGTGGGATATTTAAATATTTTTGAATGAGCGTTTGCGCTGTTTACTTTCACTTTCGATTTCGCAAATCACACGCACTCTGTGTGAAGGGAGCACATCTTACAAGATACTCCAACATGGTCTTGTCAGTCATCTCTCCTTATTCTCGACCTGTGATCAGTCAAAGCTGACTCCGGTAGCTCTTGTTAGATGCAGGGTTGCCAAGTCCGCGTTTTTTCCACAGAATTGGGCTACTTTTAACCTGCCCAACTCAATCTAAGCAGCTGAGTCCTTACTATTTTCAAGAAACGGCTGAAAACACATATCTTTCATCTTCATTTGACCCTCTAACTCTAGCACTCTCTATTCTAATGCTACTTCTAATTTTATCTGCTTGTATTTTTTAATTAAAAAACTTGACGCTCTAACATTTGCACTCTCTATTCTATTTCTGTTCTAATGGCCAATCCATAATTTTTTGGGGGAATTTTAATTTTTTTTATTTTTTAATAAGTATCGGTTCAGGCACCGTTTAGGCACCGGAACCGTTTTAAAAGTATCGATTTGGCACCGGTATCGAAAAAAAAACCAAACTATACCCAACCCTAGTCTTAAGCGACAGGGGCCACAAATCGGCCAAATGGAGTTTCTCAAATGGAGGGCCCATAGGGCATTGAGGACTATAGATAAGTCCCAGGTCATCACAGTATAAGAATGAGGCAGATTCAATCCCCGAGCTCTCCTCAGAAATTTAACGACAAGTTTGTTCTTGTTGACTGACTGGCCAGCCTCTAGAGCAGTGATCCTCAAATCTGGCTCACTAGATCCACTTTCCTGCAGAGTTTAGCTCTACCCTAATCAAACACACCTGAGTTTTCTAATGATCGTGTAGACATTCATTAGAAAATCACAGGTAGGTTTGTTTGATTATAGGGTTGGAGTTAAACTCTGCAGGAAAGTGGATCTTGCGAGCCAGATTTTAGGATCACTGCTCAAGAGCATGATTCGCTGCAATGGCTGCCACGTATGCTTTGAGCGTGGAAGGGGTGCGCCCCCTATCCAGCAACTCTTGCAGGAAGGTTAACACGGATGACACATTGCAAAATGATGGATCCAGATTTCGTGCTGCACACCAGTCAAAAATACTGATAATTTAAGGGTGTAGATGCATCCTGTAGACCAGGCTCAATCATCCAAAATGGTATTAGTCACACTCGCGGGGAGCTGTACAGACTCCCGTCGAGGGGTCACACATGAAGAATCCACAGCTTGGGACAGGGATGCCTAATCATGCCTCTCACTTGAGAGAGAAGGTATGTCCTCAGTGGTATCAGCCAAGGGATGTCGATAGCAGCTGAATCAACTCTGGGAACCACATCTGATTCCTCCAGAGTGGGGCCACCAAGCATCTGACTTACCAGATCCGTCTAATGACCTGAGGAAGCAGGGCAATCAGGGGGAAGGCATACAAGCATGCACTGGGCCAGTCGTTGTAATTGGGCAGGGAAAGTTGTCTTCTGAGGTGAAGAGGTCCACCTCTGCCCTCTCGAAGACAAACCAGATTGTCTGAACCATCTTAGCATGTAGCCTCCATTCTCCTGGTGATAGCATGTCCGCTCCTAGGTTCAGTCTGTCCGGCACGTGAACTGCTCTCAGTGAGAGGAGTTTGCCCTGTGCCCATAAAAGGAGGTGTCGAGTCAGTCTGAAGAGGGAGTGTGACCTGAGACCTCCTTGGTGATTTATAAAAGCTTCCACCGTCATGTTGTCTGAGCGGACCAGGACGTGGTGCCCCTTTAAGGCCAGTAGGAAGGTTTTTAGGGCTAGTAAAGATTCCAGTCTCGAGGCAGTTGATGTGCAAGCATTGTTCCAGGTCTGACCAGGAGCCGAATGCCGGTCTGCCATTGTACAGTGCTCCCCAAACCGAGTTGGAGGCATCTGCCATGACCACCTTCCTTTTGGAGGTCAGTCCCAAAGGGATTCCTGACTGAAACAGGTGAGAGTTTTTCCAAGGGCCCACAGCTCTGATGCAGCGGTGGGTTACCCTGAGGTGAAAACGTCCCAGACACCAAGCATGGGATGGTACATTGGCTTTGAGCCAATATTGCAGGGGCCGCATATGGAGCAGGCCCAGGAGAATCACAGAGGAAGCTCTGACATGAGACCAAGCATCCTCTGGAAAACTCTGAGAGGATGTGAAGTCCCAGGTTTGAATGACGCCGCTAGACGTTGAATTGTCAGGGAGTGTTCTGGAGTAATCCATGCCCGTGCCTGGGCTGAATAGATAATTGTCCTTAGGAAGACTACATTATGGCTGGGAGACAGAGCATTCACAGCTAAACTGATTTTTAGCACAAGCCGTTCTGTGAGCAATAAGTTCCTGTTTCGATCTGGCTAACACAAGCCAGTTTTCCAGTTTTAAGTAGTTCATAATGTGGATTCCCATCTGTCTCAGAGGAGAAAGAGCCGTGTACATGCACTTCATAAAAGTGCGTGGGGCCAGGGACAGTCCAAATAGTAGGACTGTATATTGTTAAGCCTCCCCCTCAAACGCGAATCTCAAGAACGATCTGTGATGGGGTCTATCTGGATGTGAAAGTAAGCATCTTTCAGATCCACCGTTAAAAACCGGTCCTCTGGGCATATTTGCATGAGGATCTGCATATTCAATGGCTGTTTCATAAGCACATGATTCAGATGCCAGAGATCGAAGAATGGGTCTGAGCCCGCCATCTTTCTTGGGAATGAGGAAGTAGTGGTTGTAGAAGCCTGACTCGCTGTTCGCTAGAGGGACCATTTCCACAGCTCAATTTGCAAGCAGAGTTCGCACTTCAGACTGGAGAACGTGAGTATTGTTCTCCCGTACTGAAGTTTGGATAATACCTCTGAAGCAAGGTGGTCTGCGAGTGAACTGGAGTGAGTAACCTCATTCTATGGTTTTTAGAACTCAGCTTGACGCATCCGGAATGGCCTTCCAAGCTTCGAGTGGCAGGTTGCCGCAAGGAGGCGGGGAACTGACCCTCATGATAGTGGGAAGTGGAGAGGTACTCTTTTGAGTATGTGTGTCCACGATCACAGTGATAGTTTGCATGGGCACCTGCCGTGCGGGAAGGACGGCCTAGCCTGAACAGAGCTTCCATCGCCCAAGTGGGGGAATGGAGAGTGGGTTCAAGACTTCTTTGAGGGTAGTCCAGCGTCGGCGGGAACTGACCCTCTCCACTTCCTTTCTGCTCTTGGATCGGGATGGCTTCTGAAGCTCAGGTTTCAGAACTACTCAAAGGTGCGATCTTGGCACTTAGGGTACAGGTACATTCTAGATCTTACGTTGCGCCTTTCGTTACGCCTACGTCATATGCTAGACCGCCTTGTCGTGAACTCGCCTGCTTGAGCGACCGGAAGCTGGACATTATAGTTTAAGAATCAACACTTTTCTTAAACTAGCGCATCGTTTCGCTTCAGAAGGCCTTTATTAACACCCCGGAGCCGTGTGGAGTAGTTTTATGATCGATGGATACACTTTTTTTGGATTCAGAAACAGGGGCACCATTCACTGCAATTATACAGATTGGAACAGACAGGACAATTTCGAATATAACTCTGAATGTGTTAGTCTGAAAGAGGAATGTCAGACACGCCTAGGATGCCTTGAGGGTGAGTAAAACACAGGCTAATTTTCATTTTTGGGTGAACTATCCCTTTAAGTCCTGCTGCCCCGATGTTTCTTCCTCCGAGGCTCCTAAGAGGGAAGAAATGGGAGAGCAGACTGAGAAGGACCACCTTTGTGAAAGAAGGCGATCCGCGAACGAAGCAGTGTGAGACTCGTGCTCTCGCAGAGAGAGCTCTCTGTCCCTTTGAGCACACCCTCAGCGTGAGCACTGCCCAGGCAAGTGACACACTCACCATGCCTGTCTGAGTCACGGCATGACATTTGCAAAAACTTCACTGGAAATGTGCAAGAAATTTGCTCTGAAATTTTCTCCTATTGTTGCCGGATTGCCACATAGGAAGCACTTGTTGGAAGCGTTCTTCCGCTGCTGTGGCTTTTCTATGGCGAACAGGCGTCATGGCGCTCAGAGCTGATTTATATAGAAGTTGGCTCCTCCCCTTTTGGCGAGTTGAAGTGCCATTTGTTCATTCAGCTACACGAACATGAACAAATCAGGCTTCAGTTTTCAGAGTAAACAGGAGTTTACTCTGTAAGTGTTCAATGCAAAGGAACAAAGTATACTGTTCAATCTGAATGTTTCAAACATAAATTCATTTGAAAGTGACCAATTGTTTAGACTTAGGAAATATTTGCATCTACAAAAAAGGATGCTATATCAAATATCATGTTAACGAAGTATCATTGTTTACACTGATGCTATCTGTCTTCTAGGCAGGGGACAGTATGTTCCTGTTGGAGCTGAGTGAAGGGCCGCTGTCTCTGACCCAGCGAGCCGAGACTCTGCTGCTGCAGAGAGCAGGAGCGCTGTGGAAAGCGTGGACCACTGGCTTGCTCCGACATGTGCTCACACAAAGCCTACCGCACACGCTCCATGTCCTGCATCTCATATCTCAACAGGTCCAACAAGAACTCAGGGGTGAGTTTGCCCTATCAGGTTTTGTTTCTCACTAATCATTCATTCAGGTTCCCGCTGATTTTATTTACAATCACATGCGCAGTTTCCTTTGAGCAGCACTGGGTGAATGACAGGAAACATACCTTTATTTTCTAAAACCTAGAGCACGCTTAATTAATTTTCTCTGGCAATGTGAGGTCACGTTATCAGTAATTGATCTTGACAGCGTTCTAGTGGCATCACTGCATAAGCATCTGTAAACCAGTCGCAATTATGCACCAGCACAACTGTGGTTTCATGTCAGCACCTTTCATTTGGAAATGCCTGTCAGTGTGTATTAGTGTTATTGTAGTTTTAATTTCTTCCAGAACCCCTGGCCACTCTAGCTGGAGCGTACCATGATGTGACAGGGGTGCGTTTGGACACCGCGTGGCAGCAAGGAGTGCAGCTGTGGACCAGAGAGCTGACGGAGTTTTGCCTGCAATACTTCACAATCCTCACCTGAGGGCGCCGCCGCTGACCGCATTGCATGTTGCCATCTTTGCAGTGGACATGGCAAGAAAGATGCAATATGTTTTCCTGCAGTTATGGGGTGATGTTTACGTGACACCATTTTCAACTAAAAACTGAAAACTTTTTATGCATTCATTTATGGGCCAGAAAACGCTAACTTTTGAAAACATGCCATGTCTTTGAAAAAAATAGCATTATCATCTCTGTGTAAACTACAAAAAATGTGAATTTGTAAAAACAGTGGCATCATGCGCATTACATGTTCGGTCTATAGGCATGCACAAGTTTCTTTACAAAGTGACATCGCCAACTACTGGCCTGGCATACATAATACAGCGCTTTAGCAGATCTTTCAGTGGATGGACGCCCGATCAGCTGCCATGCTAGTGGGTATCAGAAGACAGCTTGCACTAATGTACAAGTTCTCTAAAAGGTATGTAGTAAATCTGCCAGAAACATGGCCCATCACTGTTTGTTGTATCTGAACACCACAGGGGTTGCTCACTGAACTTGGCTGGTGTGTTTCACCCTCTGCTGGTGTTTGGGGTGTTGTCTGCACTTACAGTATGTCAGCCCCTTGGCTATGTCTGTATGACTGTGTATAAAATTAACCTCTTAAAGTCCCTTTAAAAACACTTTTAAAAACTTAATTTTGATGGGCTCATCAAACATTCTGGTTACAATAAGTACCTTTGCAACTACATGTTAACTAACTCTCATTAGAGTATTAGTAGAGTATTAGTAGACTGTTAGGTTAGGGTAGAATAAGTTGACGTACTTGCAAAGTTATTTATAGTCAGAAAGAATGTCTGTTGGGGAACCATCAAATTATTATACCAAATAAATTGTTACCCATAAATAAATAAAAAATGCTCCTTGAGCCCAGTCGTTCTTAACCAAAATAAAACATTAAAGGGATATTTCACCCACAAATTAAAATTCTGTCATCAATTACACACCCTCATGTCATTCCAAACCCGTAAGACCTTTGTTCATTTTCAGAACACAAATTAAGATATTCTTAATGAAATCCGAAAGCTTTCAGACCCTGTATAGAGACAGCAACGCAACTGACATGTTCAAGGCCCAGAAAGGTAGTACAGACATCGTTAAAATAGTCCATCTTATGAAGCTTCGAGAACACTTTTTGTGTGCAAAGAAAACAAAAATAATGACTTTATTCAACAGTATCTTCTCTTCTGTGTCAGTCTTCGACGCGCATTCACAACAGTACCTCAACGCATACGTGTGCATTCCTCTGCTTGTAAACAAGGCGCAGCACATCCGGGTTCTACATCAGAATGCCAGCTCCTCCATCAGCAGCACCACATGCATGCGCTGTGGTATTCTTGTGAAAGTGTTGAAGGCTGACACGGAAGAGAAGAAATTGTTAAATGAAGTCATTATTTTTGTGTTTTCTTTGCACACAAAAAGTATTCTTGTAGCTTCATAAAATGATGGTTGAACCACTTCCGAAGATGAACGAAGTTGAATGAAGGTTTTACGGGTTTGGAACGAAATGAGAGTAATTAATGACAGAATTTTCATTTTTGTGTCAACTATCCCTTTTAGTAGTTTGGCATAATCTTTCATTGTTATTTCTTTGGGAGAAAAACTAAAACTGCTTATTGTAAAATATTTGACTAAGAACACAGGCAAAACTGGAACAAGTTAAACCAAAAGTTCAGGTTTTGAAATAATATGTAGTGTAACTCCCCAAACTATGATGTTTATGAATTAATTAAATTATATTTATTTTTAAAAATAAATGAGTGAAAAAAAGTAAAACAGACCATCAGAAATACACCATCTACTGATCATAACAATCACTGCACGCCAAAAGAACAGAGTTTTGAATTTTAAGTTTGCTAAAGACCACCTGGATGTTGCGAGCACTACTGGAGCAATGTTCTGTGGGCAAGTGAGACAAAGTTTATCTGTTTACTAAATATACACAGTGGGATGTTTTGTTAAAAACAGAGCATACCAACACTAAAATCTCATCCCCAACTGTGAAGCATATGTCTGGAGAGGGTTGTGGAGCTGATCTGATGCCTGAGGGTCTGGACTGCTACAGTCATTGAGGGACCAATGAATTTTAAGTTGTACAGCAGATTGTCAGGACATGATCTAAAACTCATGCGGTATGACCACAATCCAAAACACAGAAGTAAATCAACAACAAAATTCTCAAATTGCGTAAATTAGAATGGCCAAATGGCCAAAGTTCTGAGCTCAATTTGATTTAAATGCTGTGGTGTGATCTGGAACAGAACGTTCAAGAAGCTTCCCATCAATAGACATCAGCCAAAACAACTGGGCCATAAGACATCCCTTCACCACATAAAATGAAAGATTCTGTCATTATTTTCTCACCCTTATGTTGTTCCAAACCTGTTTGGTTTTCTTTCTTCTGTACAACAAGATTTTTTGAGAAATGTCTCAGCGTTTTTAGTTTTTCATTTGATTTTTTTTTTTAATTAATTAATTTATTTGTGTATATAATTGAAGACAATGGTAATCATAAACATTCTTCGAAATATCTTCAACACAACAAACATCACAGTTTGATCAATATCATTATCTAATTAATATCAATAACCTAGTAGTTCAGATAAATCATACTGCTATGGCTGTCAGCACACATACTAGTTTTTCATATTCCAAAACACATTATTTTGCACAAAAAAAAACAAAAAAAAAATCAAATATTGCATTCCATTTTAAACACACTAAATATACATTTGGAGCATTGCATGCTGTGTTAAAACTGTACACTTAGAAGTGCTTGTACTGTTCTGTTTGGTTTTATTATAGGTAATGATGCTCACAACTGAGCACTAAATCCAGTGTTTGACCACAGTGTGAATCAAAAAAAAACCTTTAAGCTTGCT